>NW_026600922.1:77500-87500 GCF_029448725.1 Salvelinus fontinalis
TGTACACACATACTGACCTACCATGTACACACATACCTACCTACCATGTACACACATACTGACCTACCATGTACACATAGTTACCTACCATGTACACACATACTGACCTACCATGTACACACGTACTGACCTACCATGTACACACATACTGACCTACCATGTATACACATACTGACCTACCATTTATACACATAGTGACCTACCATGTACACACATAGTGACCTACCATATATACACATAGTGATCTACCATGTATACACATACTGATCTACCATGTACACACATACTGACCTACCATGCACACACATACTTACCTACCATGTACACACATACTGACCTACCATGTACACATAGTTACCTACCATGTATACACATACTGACCTACCATGTATACACATACTGACCTACCATGTATACACATACTGACCTACCATGTATACACATAGTGACCTACCATGTACACACATACTGATCTACCATGTACACACATACTGACCTACCATGTACACACATACTTACCTACCATGTATACACATACTGATCTACCATGTACACACATACTGACCTACCATGTATACACATACTGACCTGCCATGTACACACATACTGACCTACCATGTATACACATACTGACCTACCATGTACACACATACTGACCTACCATGTACACATAGTTACCTACCATGTATACACATACTGACCTACCATGTATACACATACTGACCTACCATGTACACACATACTGACCTACCATGTACACACATACTGACCTACCATGTACACACATACTGATCTACCATGTATACACATACTGACCTACCATGTATACACATAGTGACCTACCATGTACACACATAGTGACCTACCATATATACACATACTGACCTACCATGTATACACATACTGACCTAGCATGTACACACACACATAGTACCCGCAAAACACCAGTCTCAATGTCAACAGTGAAGAGGCGACTCCGGGATGTTGGCCTTCTAGGCAGAGTTCCTCTGTCCAGTCTCAATATCAACAGTGAAGAGGCGACTCCAGTCGCCTCTTCACTGTTGACGTTGAGACTGATGTTTGAGGGTACTATTTAATGAAGCTGCCAGTTGAGCACTTGTGAGGTGTCTGTTTCTCAAACTAGACACTGTAATGTACTTGTCCTCTTGCTCAGTTGTGCACCGGGGCCTCCCACTCCTCTTTCTATTCTGGTTAGAGCCAGTTTGCGCTGTTCTGTGAAGGGAGTAGTATACAGCGTTGTGCGAGATCTTCAGTTTCTTGGCAATTTCTCGCATGGAATAGCCTTCATGTCTCAGAATAAGAATAGACTGACTAGTTTCAGAAGAAAGTCTTTGTTTCTGGCCATTTTGAGCCTGTAATCGAACCCACAAATGCTGATGCTCCAGATACTCAACTAGTCTAAAGAAGGACAGGTTTATTGCTTCTTTAATCAGGACAAAAGTCTTCAGCTGTGCTAACATCATTGCAAAAGGGTTTTCTAATGATCAATTAGCCCTTTAAAATGACAAACTTGGATTTGCTAACGCAACGTGCCATTGGAACACGGGAGTGATGGTTGCTGATAATGGGCCTCTGTATGTAGATATTCCATAAAAAATCTGCTCTTTACAACACTAACAATGTCTACACTGTATTTTGGATAAATGTTATGTTATTTTAATTGATAAAAAATGTGCTTTTCTTTAAAAAAACAAGGACATTTCTAAGTGACTCCAAACTTTTGAACGGTAGTGTATGTTTACATTGCCAAAGAAAGTGACATGGATAATAAACAAAAGTGAAATAAACAATAAAACATTTATAGTAAACATTACACTAACAAAAGTTCCAAAATAATGAAGACATTTAAAATGTCATTTTATGTATATATACACAGTGTTGTAATGATATGCAAATTGATAAAGCACAAAAGGGAAAATAAATAAGGTTTATTTACAATGGTGTTTGTTATTCACTGGTTGCCCTTTTCTTGTGGCAACAGGTCACACATCTTGCTGCTTTGATTGCACATTGTGGTATTTCACCCAATAGATATGAGAGTTTATCAAGCTCTCTCGCTCTCTCATAGCTAGCCCGCAGTTACCTCTCGCTCTCGCTCTCTAAGATCACAGCGATGGATATCAAACAGCCTGGACCCACCTGTCAGTGTGGGCAAGTCAGCAATTAAAACTCCCGCAGCCAGACGTCAGATAAATCACCCAGCGAGGGGAGGAGGGACGGGGGAGAGACGGGGGAGAGGGGAGCGGGCAAGCCCCGGCAAGCCCAGCCGGGAGAGGCCTATACTGGGGAAGGATGAGCACGGCCTGTCTCTCTCAGAGAGAGACACACACAGATGACTGGTAGATTGTATAGAGTTGTATAGAGGAGTTGTATAGATGAGTTGTATAGAGGAGTTGTGTAGATGAGTTGTAAATAGGAGTTGTGTAGATGAGTTGTATAGATGAGTTGTATAGAGGAGTTGTGTAGAGGAGTTGTATAGATGAGTTGTATAGATGAGTTGTATAGAGGAGTTGTATAGATGAGTTGTATAGAGGAGTTGTATAGATGAGTTGTATAGATGAGTTGTATAGAGGAGTTGTATAGATGAGTTGTATAGAGGAGTTGTGTTGATGAGTTGTATAGAGGAGTTGTATAGATGAGTTGTATAGAGGAGTTGTATAGATGAGTTGTATAGATGAGTTGTATAGATGAGTTGTATAGATGAGTTGTATAGAGGAGTTGTATAGATGAGTTGTATAGAGGAGTTGTGTTGATGAGTTGTATAGAGGAGTTGTATAGATGAGTTGTATAGATGAGTTGTATAGAGGAGTTGTATAGATGAGTTGTATAGAGGAGTTGTATAGAGGAGTTGTGTTGATGAGTTGTATAGAGGAGTTGTATAGAGGAGTTGTATAGATGAGTTGTATAGATGAGTTGTATAGAGGAGTTGTATAGATGAGTTGTATAGAGGAGTTGTATAGAGGAGTTGTGTTGATGAGTTGTATAGAGGAGTTGTATAGAGGAGTTGTGTTGATGAGTTGTATAGAGGAGTTGTATAGAGGAGTTGTATAGATGAGTTGTATAGATGAGTTGTATAGAGGAGTTGTATAGAGGAGTTGTATAGAGGAGTTGTATAGAGGAGTTGTGTAGATGAGTTGTATAGATGAGTTGTATAGAGGAGTTGTGTAGAGGAATTGTATAGATAAGTTGTATAGATGAGTTGTATAAATGAGTTGTATAGATGAGTTGTAAATAGGAGTTGTGTAGATGAGTTGTATATAGGAGTTGTGTAGATGAGTTGTATAGAGGAGTTGTGTAGATGAGTTGTATAGAGGAGTTGTGTAGATGAGTTGTATAGATGAGTTGTATAGAGGAGTTGTATAGAGGAGTTGTATAGAGGAGTTGTGTAGAGGAATTGTATAGATAAGTTGTATAGATGAGTTGTATAAATGAGTTGTATAGATGAGTTGTAAATAGGAGTTGTGTAGATGAGTTGTATAGATGAGTTGTATAGATGAGTTGTATAGAGGAGTTGTATAGATGAGTTGTATAGAGGAGTTGTATAGAGGAGTTGTAAATAGGAGTTGTATAGATGAGTTGTATAGAGGAGTTGTATAGAGGAGTTGTATAGATGAGTTGTAAATAGGAGTTGTGTAGATGAGTTGTGTAGATGAGTTGTATAGAGGAGTTGTATAGATGAGTTGTATAGAGGAGTTGTATAGAGGAGTTGTATAGAGGAGTTGTATAGAGGAGTTGTGTTGATGAGTTGTATAGAGGAGTTGTATAGATGAGTTGTATAGAGGAGTTGTATAGATGAGTTGTATAAATGAGTTGTATATAGGAGTTGTGTAGATGAGTTGTATAGATGAGTTGTATAGAGGAGTTGTATAGAGGAGTTGTGTTGATGAGTTGTATAAATGAGTTGTATATAGGAGTTGTATATAGGAGTTGTGTAGATGAGTTGTATAGATGAGTTGTAAATAGGAGTTGTGTAGATGAGTTGTATAGATGAGTTGTATAGAGGAGTTGTATAGAGGAGTTGTGTTGATGAGTTGTATAGAGGAGTTGTATAGATGAGTTGTATAGAGGAGTTGTATAGATGAGTTGTATAGATGAGTTGTATAGATGAGTTGTATAAATGAGTTGTATATAGGAGTTGTGTAGATGAGTTGTATAGATGAGTTGTATAGAGGAGTTGTATAGAGGAGTTGTGTTGATGAGTTGTATAAATGAGTTGTATATAGGAGTTGTGTAGATGAGTTGTATAGAGGAGTTGTATAGATGAGTTGTATAGAGGAGTTGTATAGAGGAGTTGTATAGAGGAGTTGTGTAGATGTGTTGTATAGATGAGTTGTATAGAGGAGTTGTATAGATGAGTTGTATAGATGAGTTGTATAGATGAGTTGTGCTGATGAGTTGTATAGAGGAGTTGTGTAGATGAGTTGTATAGAGGAGTTGTATAGAGGAGTTGTATAGATGAGTTGTATAGATGAGTTGTGTTGATGAGTTGTATAGAGGAGTTGTATAGAGGAGTTGTATAGATGAGTTGTATAGATGAGTTGTGCTGATGAGTTGTATAGAGGAGTTGTATAGAGGAGTTGTATAGATGAGTTGTATAGATGAGTTGTATAGATGAGTTGTATAGATGAGTTGTGTTGATGAGTTGTATAGATGAGTTGTGTAGATGAGTTGTATAGAGGAGTTGTATAGATGAGTTGTATAGATGAGTTGTATAGAGGAGTTGTATAGAGGAGTTGTATAGAGGAGTTGTGTAGATGAGTTGTATAGATGAGTTGTATAGAGGAGTTGTGTAGAGGAATTGTATAGATAAGTTGTATAGATGAGTTGTATAAATGAGTTGTATAGATGAGTTGTAAATAGGAGTTGTGTAGATGAGTTGTATATAGGAGTTGTGTAGATGAGTTGTATAGAGGAGTTGTGTAGATGAGTTGTATAGAGGAGTTGTGTAGATGAGTTGTATAGATGAGTTGTATAGAGGAGTTGTATAGAGGAGTTGTATAGAGGAGTTGTGTAGAGGAATTGTATAGATAAGTTGTATAGATGAGTTGTATAAATGAGTTGTATAGATGAGTTGTAAATAGGAGTTGTGTAGATGAGTTGTATAGATGAGTTGTATAGATGAGTTGTATAGAGGAGTTGTATAGATGAGTTGTATAGAGGAGTTGTATAGAGGAGTTGTAAATAGGAGTTGTATAGATGAGTTGTATAGAGGAGTTGTATAGAGGAGTTGTATAGATGAGTTGTAAATAGGAGTTGTGTAGATGAGTTGTGTAGATGAGTTGTATAGAGGAGTTGTATAGATGAGTTGTATAGAGGAGTTGTATAGAGGAGTTGTATAGAGGAGTTGTATAGAGGAGTTGTGTTGATGAGTTGTATAGAGGAGTTGTATAGATGAGTTGTATAGAGGAGTTGTATAGATGAGTTGTATAGATGAGTTGTATAGATGAGTTGTATAAATGAGTTGTATATAGGAGTTGTGTAGATGAGTTGTATAGATGAGTTGTATAGAGGAGTTGTATAGAGGAGTTGTGTTGATGAGTTGTATAAATGAGTTGTATATAGGAGTTGTATATAGGAGTTGTGTAGATGAGTTGTATAGATGAGTTGTAAATAGGAGTTGTGTAGATGAGTTGTATAGATGAGTTGTATAGAGGAGTTGTATAGAGGAGTTGTGTTGATGAGTTGTATAGAGGAGTTGTATAGATGAGTTGTATAGAGGAGTTGTATAGATGAGTTGTATAGATGAGTTGTATAGATGAGTTGTATAAATGAGTTGTATATAGGAGTTGTGTAGATGAGTTGTATAGATGAGTTGTATAGAGGAGTTGTATAGAGGAGTTGTGTTGATGAGTTGTATAAATGAGTTGTATATAGGAGTTGTGTAGATGAGTTGTATAGAGGAGTTGTATAGATGAGTTGTATAGAGGAGTTGTATAGAGGAGTTGTATAGAGGAGTTGTGTAGATGTGTTGTTTAGATGAGTTGTATAGAGGAGTTGTATAGATGAGTTGCATAGAGGAGTTGTATAGAGGAGTTGTATAGAGGAGTTGTGTAGATGTGTTGTATAGATGAGTTGTATAGAGGAGTTGTGTTGATGAGTGGTATAAATGAGTTGTATATAGGAGTTGTGTAGATGAGTTGTATAGAGGAGTTGTATAGATGAGTTGTATAGAGGAGTTGTATAGAGGAGTTGTATAGAGGAGTTGTGTAGATGTGTTGTATAGATGAGTTGTATAGAGGAGTTGTATAGATGAGTTGTATAGATGAGTTGTATAGATGAGTTGTGCTGATGAGTTGTATAGAGGAGTTGTGTAGATGAGTTGTATAGAGGAGTTGTATAGAGGAGTTGTATAGATGAGTTGTATAGATGAGTTGTGTTGATGAGTTGTATAGAGGAGTTGTATAGAGGAGTTGTATAGATGAGTTGTATAGATGAGTTGTGCTGATGAGTTGTATAGAGGAGTTGTATAGAGGAGTTGTATAGATGAGTTGTATAGATGAGTTGTATAGATGAGTTGTATAGATGAGTTGTGTTGATGAGTTGTATAGATGAGTTGTGTAGATGAGTTGTATAGAGGAGTTGTATAGATGAGTTGTATAGATGAGTTGTATAGAGGAGTTGTATAGAGGAGTTGTATAGAGGAGTTGTAAGATGGAGGATCTGAAAGAGGATAGAAACTGTATCCTGATACTGTGCATTAATAAGACTGACCTTCTGCTGGTCGCTCGTTGACCCCTGCCAGGTGACAGGTCTGGACCCGCAACATGCTGTGACCCTATCAGTGAGTGGTTTCAGACTGAGGCAGCGTGACAGCAATGGAAAATATGACAGACTTTGTGAATGAAACATGCAAATGTCTTTTCTCACTGTGCTCTCCTCCGCCCTCACCTCAAAGAGAGAGAGTGTGTTTGTTTGAGTGTGTTTGAAGGTGTGTACCAAACCCAGCCCAGGCTGCTGTGACCTGCTAGAAGGTAAACAACGTTAGCTGGTGTTTTTAGATTGAAGGAATGAAGGGGGAAGAGAGAGACAGACGAGGGGGGGGGTTACTTCAAACGCAGCAGGCAGGACGATTCACAAAAAACACATACACACGCACACACACACACACCTCTCACACACACCTCACACACACCTCTCACACACACCTCACACACACCTCTCACACACACACACACACACACACACACACACACACACACACATACACACACACACACACACACACACACACACACACACACACACACACACACACACACACACACACACACACACACACACACACACACACACACACACACACACACACTGCCAAACATGCTGAAAGGGGCCGCGGTGAGGAAACTCCCTGGCTGGGAAAACCAGGCATCGCTCACATCCTGATTTTCTGATAAGCATGGATGTGTATTTATGTTTATTTATGTGTGTGTGTGTGTTATACACGGTTGTGTGTTTGTATGAGTTACACCTTAGCCTGGGAAAAGACAAGAATACTCAAGACATTTCAATGGAACCCAATGTACTGTACATATCCTATCACCTGCCTTCACAGATACGTTATGCAAGTCATCTTTAACATGTTGTCATACTTCAGCTATGGCTGACTGTCATCGCCAGCAAACACCTCTTCAAGACGATGCTTTGTCCACACGCACCTGACCACCTAGTTTGAAGTGAACAACCACCACTCGCCACAAAAGGATCCTTCCCCACCTTCGAGGGTGCAGAAATCATCGCCGAGAGGGAGGTGTGGACACATGCGACCGCGAATAGCTATGACGACGCGGCGGGTGTATGTGATGACACACACACAGTCTGCCTCCTCCAATACAACTCGATGACACACACACACACACACACACACACACACACACACACACACACACACACACACACACACACACACACACACACACACACACACACACACACACACACACACACACACACACACACACACACACACACACACACACACACACACACACACGCTGCAATAAAACACACCTCACGAATCAGCACCCCACGTCATGGGATGGAAATGTGTGTGAAAACATACCATGTGTGTGTGTTTATTTTTTATATATTTTTATTTATTTCACCTTTGTTTAACCAGGTAGGCTAGTTGACTGCGACCTGGCCAAGATAAAGCAAAGCAGTGCGACACATACAACAACACAGAGTTACACATGGAATAAACAAAACATACAGTCAATAATACAGTATATAAATAAGTCTATATACAATGTGAGCAAATGGGGTGAGATAAGGGAGATAAAGGCAAAAGAAAGGCCTTGGTGGCGAAGTAAATACAATATAGCAAGTAAAACACTGGAATGGTAGATTTGCAGTGGAAGAAAGTGCAAAGTAGAAATAAAAATAATAGGGTGCAAAGGAGCAAAATCAATGAATAAATACAGTAGGGGAAGGGGTAGTTGTTTGGGCTACATTATAGATGGGCTATGTACAGGGGCAGTAATCTGTGAGCTGCTCTGACAGCTGGTGCTTAAAGCTAGTGAGGGAGATAAGTGTTTCCAGCTCCAAAGATTTTTGCAGTTCGTTCCAGTCATTGGCAGCAGAGAACTGGAAGGAAAGACGACCAAAGGAGGAATTGGCTTTGGGGGTGACCAGTGAGAAATACCTGCTGGAGCGCGTGCTACGAGTGGGTGCTGCTATGGTGACCAGTGAGCTGAGATAAGGCGGATAATGCTGAGATAATAACCTGTAGCCAGTGGGTTTGGCAACGAGTATGAAGCGAGGGGCAACCAACGAGAGCGTACAGGTCGCAATGGTGGGAAGTGTATGGCGCTTTGGTGACAAAACGGATGGCACTGTGATAGACCGCGTCCAGTTTGTTGAGTAGAGTGTTGGAGGCTATTTTATAGATGACATCACCGAAGTCGAGGATCGGTAGGATAGTCAGTTTTACGAGGGTATGTTAGGCAGCATGAGTGAAGGATGCTTTGTTGCGATATAGGAAGCCGATTCTAGATTTAATTTTGGATTGGAGATGCTTAATATGAGTCTGGAAGGAGAGTTTACAGTCTAACCAGATACCTAGGTATTTGTAGTTGTCCACGTATTCTAAGTCAGAGCCGTCCAGAGTAGTGATGCTGGACGGGCGAGCAGGTGCGGGCAGTGATATGTTGAATAGCATGCATTTAGTTTTACTTGCGTTTAAGAGCAGTTGGAGGCCACGGAAGGAGAGTTGTATGGCATTGAAGCTCGTCTGGAGGTTAGTTAACACAGTGTTCAAAGAAGGGCCAGAGGTATACAGAATGGTGTCATCTGCGTAGAGATGGATCAGAGAATCACCAGCAGCAAGAGCGACATCATTGATGTATACAGAGAAGAGAGTCGGCCCGAGGATTGAACCCTGTGGCATCCCCATAGAGACTGCCAGAGGTCCGGACAACAGGCCCTCCGATTTGACACACTGAACTCTACTATAGAAGTAGTTGGTAAACCAGGCGAGGCAATCATTTCAGAAACCAAGGCTGTGCGGTGAGGTGTGTATCAATGTGTGTGTGTGTCTGTGTGGGAGTGTTGCACAGTGAGGTGTGTGTCTATGTGTGTGTGTGTGTGTGTGTGTGTGTGTTATATGGTGAGGTGTGTGTCTATGTGTGTGTGTGTGTGTGTGTGTGTGTGTGTGTGTGTGTGTGTGTGTGTGTGTGTGTGTGTTATATGGTGTGGTGTGTGTCTATGTGTGTGTGTGTGTGTGTGTGTGTGTGTGTGTGTGTGTGGGAGTGTTGCACAGTGATGTGTGTATCTATGTGTGTGTGGGAGTGTTGCGCGGTGAGGTGTGTATCTATGTGTGTGTGGGAGTGTTGCGCGGTGAGGTGTGTATCTATGTGTGTGTGTGTGTGTGGGAGTGTTGCACAGTGAGGTGTGTGTCTATGTGTGAGTGTGTGTGTGTGTGGGAGTGTTGCATGGTGAGGTGTGTATCTATGTGTGTGTGTGTGTGTGTGTGTGTGTGTGT
>NW_026600922.1:90000-98868 GCF_029448725.1 Salvelinus fontinalis
TTGCGCGGAGAGGTGTGTATCTATGTGTGTGTGGGAGTGTTGCGCGGTGAGGTGTGTATCTATGTGTGTGTGTGTGTGTGTGTGGGAGTGTTGCACAGTGAGGTGTGTGTCTATGTGTGTGTGTGTGTGGGAGTGTTGCACAGTGAGGTGTGTGTCTATGTGTGAGTGTGTGTGTGTGTGGGAGTGTTGCATGGTGAGGTGTGTATCTATGTGTGTGTGTGTGTGTGTGGGGGGGGGGGGGGGGGGGGGGGAGTGTTGCATGGTGAGGTGTGTATCTATGTGTGTGTGTGTGTGTGTGTGTGTGTGTGGGAGTGTTGCACAGTGTGGTGTGTATCTATGTGTGTGTGTGTGTGTGTGGGAGTTTTGCACAGTGAGGTGTGTATCTATGTGTGTGTGTGTGTGTGTGTGTGTGTGGGAGTGTTGCGCGGTGAGACGGCAGTGTGGATTAACGTCTGTATTTACGTTGACAGGTACAAGTCTATGAGGGAGGTACACAAACACCTTCAAGCAATCCATTCCCCTACAACTCTTTGTTCAGATAACCCCCCGACATACCACATGCACATTTTCACACCCACACACACACACACACACGCGCACACACACACACACACACACACACAAACACACAGCGTTTATAACGTGACCCTTTCCTACCCCTCTCTCTCTCTCTAACACATGCTCACACCTCTCCCAGCTGAAGACTTAGCCCAGAGGGCCCTCTATACACTGCCTTACTGAAGCCAAATGTTGACAGGCTTGACGGCAGGTAGATTAAATAGAGTCTAGCAGGTTAATCAATGATGCTTTCCTCCACACGCTGCGCTGACGGCTGAACCATACTACTCTCTCTGAACCATACTACTCTCTCTCTGAACCATACTACTCTCTCTCTGAACCATACTTCTCTCTCTCTGAACCATACTACTCTCTCTCTGAACCATACGTCTTCTCTCTCTGAACCATACTACTCTCTCTCTGAACCATACGTCTTCTCTCTCTGAACCATACTTCTCTCTCTCTGAACCATACTTCTCTCTCTAAACCATACTTCTCTCTCTCTGAACCATACTTCTCTCTCTCTGAACCATACTTCTCTCTCTCTGAACCATACTACTTCTCTCTCTGAACCATACTTATTTCTCTCTGAACCATACTTCTCTCTCTCTGAACCATACTTCTCACTCTCTGAACCATACTTCTCTCTCTGAACCATACTTCTCTCTCTGAACCATACTTCTCTCTCTCTGAACCATACTTCTCACTCTCTGAACCATACTTCTCTATCTGAACCATACTCCTTCTCTCTCTGAACCACACTTCTTCTCTCTCTGAACCATACTTCTCTCTCTCTGAACCATACTTCTCTCTCTGAACCATACTTCTCTCTCTCTGAACCATACTTCTCTCTCTCTGAACCATACTTCTCTCTCTCTGAACCATACTTCTCTCTCTCTGAATCATACTTCTCTCTCTGAACCATACTTCTCTCTCTGAACCATACTTCTCTCTCTGAACCATACTTCTCTCTCTCTGAACCATACTTCTTCTCTCTCTGAACCATACTTCTCTCTCTCTGAACCATACTTCTCTCTCTCTGAACCATACTTCTCTCTCTCTGAACCATACTTCTCTCTCTGAACCATACTTCTCTCTCTGAACCATACTTCTCACTCTATGAACCATACTTCTCACTCTCTGAACCATTCTTCTCTCTCTGAACAATACTTCTTCTCTCTCTGAACCATACTTCACTCTCTGAACCATACTTCTCTCTCTGAACCATACTTCTCTCTCTGAACCATACTTCTCTCTCTGAACCATACTTCTCTCTCTCTGAACCATACTTCTTCTCTCTCTGAACCATACTTCTCTCTCTCTGAACCATACTTCTTCTCTCTCTGAACCATACTTCTCTCCCTGAACCATACTTCTATCTCTCTGAACCATACTTCTCTCTCTGAACCATACTTCTCTCTCTCTCTGAACCATACTTCTCTCTCTGAACCATACTTCTCACTCTCTGAACCATACTTCTCACTCTCTGAACCATACTTCTCTGTCTGAACCATACTTCTCTCTCTCTCTCTGAACCATACTTCTCTCTCTCTGAACCATACTTCTCTCTCTCTGAACCATACTCCTCTCTCTCTGAACCATACTTCTCTTTCTCTCTGAACCATACTTCTCTCTCTCTGAACCATACTTCTCTCTCTCTGAACCATACTTCTCTCTCTCTGAACCATACTACTTTCTCTCTGAACCATACTACTTTCTCTCTCTAAACCATACTTCTTTCTCTCTCTGAACCATACTTCTTCTCTCTCTGAACCATACTTCTCTCTCTCTGAACCATACTTCTCTCTCTCTGAACCATACTTCTCTCTCTCTGAACCATACCTCTCTCTCTCTGAACCATACTACACTCTCTCTGAACCATACTTCTCTCTCTGAACCATACTTCTCTCTCTCTGAACCATACTTCTCTCTCTCTGAACCATACTACACTCTCTCTGAACCATACTTCTCTCTCTGAACCATACCTCTCTCTCTCTGAACCATACTACACTCTCTCTGAACCATACTTCTCTCTCTCTGAACCATACGTCTTCACTCTCTGAACCATACTTCTCTCTCTGAACCATACTTCTCTCTCTGAACCATACTTCTCTCTCTGAACCATACTTCTCTCTCTCTGAACCATACTTCTTCTCTCTCTGAACCATACTTCTCTCTCTCTGAACCATACTTCTTCTCTCTCTGAACCATACTTCTCTCTCTGAACCATACTTCTCTCTCTGAACCATACTTCTCTCTCTCTGAACCATACTTCTTCTCTCTCTGAACCATACTTCTCTCTCTCTGAACCATACTTCTTCTCTCTCTGAACCATACTTCTCTCCCTGAACCATACTTCTATCTCTCTGAACCATACTTCTCTCTCTGAACCATACTTCTCTCTCTCTCTGAACCATACTTCTCTCTCTGAACCATACTTCTCACTCTCTGAACCATACTTCTCACTCTCTGAACCATACTTCTCTGTCTGAACCATACTTCTCTCTCTCTCTCTGAACCATACTTCTCTCTCTCTGAACCATACTTCTCTCTCTCTGAACCATACTCCTCTCTCTCTGAACCATACTTCTCTTTCTCTCTGAACCATACTTCTCTCTCTCTGAACCATACTTCTCTCTCTCTGAACCATACTTCTCTCTCTCTGAACCATACTACTTTCTCTCTGAACCATACTACTTTCTCTCTCTAAACCATACTTCTTTCTCTCTCTGAACCATACTTCTTCTCTCTCTGAACCATACTGCTCTCTCTCTGAACCATACTTCTCTCTCTCTGAACCATACTTCTCTCTCTCTGAACCATACCTCTCTCTCTCTGAACCATACTACACTCTCTCTGAACCATACTTCTCTCTCTGAACCATACTTCTCTCTCTCTGAACCATACTTCTCTCTCTCTGAACCATACTACACTCTCTCTGAACCATACTTCTCTCTCTGAACCATACCTCTCTCTCTCTGAACCATACTACACTCTCTCTGAACCATACTTCTCTCTCTCTGAACCATACGTCTTCTCTCTCTGAACCATACTACTCTCTCTCTGAACCATACTTCTCTCTCTCTCTGAACCATACTTCTCTCTCTCTGAACCACATTTCTTCTCTCTGAACCATACTTCTCTCTCTCTGAACCATACTTCTCTCTCTCTGAACCATACTTCTCTCTCTCTGAACCATACTTCTCTCTCTCTGAACCATACTTCTCTCTCTCTGAACCATACTTCTCTCTCTGAACCATACTTCTCTCTCTGAACCATACTTCTCTCTCTCTGAACCATACTTCTCTCTCTCTGAACCATACCTCTCTCTCTCTGAACCATACTACACTCTCTCTGAACCATACTTCTCTCTCTCTGAACCATACGTCTTCTCTCTCTGAACCATACTACTCTCTCTCTGAACCATACTTCTCTCTCTCTCTGAACCATACTTCTCTCTCTCTGAACCACATTTCTTCTCTTTCTGAACCATACTTCTCTCTCTGAACCATACTTCTCTCTCTCTGAACCATACTTCTCTCTCTCTGAACCATACTTCTCTCTCTCTGAACCATACTTCTCTCTCTGAACCACACTTCTCTCTCTGAACCACACTTCTCTCTCTGAACCACACTTCTCTCTCTGAACCATACTTCTCTCTCTGAACCATACTTCTCTCTCTGAACCACACTTCTCTCTCTGAACCACACTTCTCTCTCTGAACCATACTTCTCTCTCTGAACCATACTTCTTTCTCTCTGAGTACTCCTTCATATTGACACAGTATCAACAGTATCAACTCTAATGGGCCATCCTAAGTCCCACTCCCACATCAGGGTGAATACCTGTCCCATTCATTCTCCCACTCGGATTCCCTGTTGAGATAAGGGCAAATGGGATCGGGCCTTTTTACAAATCTACGTAAAGAGATCCTTCCACCCGGATCGCTGCCGTAACCGTGGCGACTCGAACAAAAACACGCACCGGGATTACGTTATGGTTTTGTGTGTGTGTTTGGGCCGTCAGGACAGGAGTCTCATTGAAGGGCACGGAGCATGCACAGGACAGGGAGTAAACACACACACACACACACACACACACACACACACACACACACACACACACACACACACACACACACACACACACACACACACACACACACACACACACACACACACACACACACACACACACACACACACACACACACACACACACACACACACACACACACACACACACACACACACACACGGAGTGGGGGGGGATATGGACAAAGAGGTGCTTTGTGTCTCCAGAAGCCTCAGTGGTCTCTAATATCAAAGGATATAGCAGCCAGAGAGACTCGGCAGTGCTGAGATACCAATGACAGGATGTGGGCCCGCGTCGCGGCTGAAAGATGGCGGAGAGGAAGAGAGAAAGAGAGAGAGAGATATGGATGATGGTAGGGTTAACAATCAATATCTACAGTAAAGAGGGGCCTGGAGTTTTTCCTCGACCATATGATTTACCCACAACCTGGAGTTAGGCCTGCAGTTTTTACTGTTCAGGTCACACAAGGTCAAGAAAAAACTATTGGCTTGCCTCAAACCATCCTGAAAGAAAGTTGTCAAACACTGTAATTAGTAACACTACATTTCGTGTCACAATGTCATCAAAGGAGGTTACGCATTGAGATAACACAAAAAAAGAGCTCCAATTGTGTCCCATTCCCTTCCATGACAAATAGGCCCTACCCGTGGATAAATGGGGATAGTTAGCCGAGAAGTGATGTAATTCTTGTTCCCAGTCAGAATTCCTAGCCGTGGCCCCGGCACGCCAGTCAGGGATCTACTTGTTGTTTACGTACCACAAACGGATACTGGGTGAAACCATGGAGCTGGATACACACCTGACTGCCAGCCTAGGAACATGATCCATTCACAGAGTGAGGGAGGGAGGGAGAGAGAGAGAGAGAGAGAGAGAGAGAGAGAGAGAGAGAGAGAGAGAGAGAGAGAGAGAGAGAGAGAGAGAGAGAGAGAGAGAGAGAGAGAGAGAGAGAGAGAGAGAGAGAGAGAGAGAGGGGGGGAGAGAGAGAGAGAGAGGCAGAGAGAGAGTAAGCAATATAAGGAAAGGGGGTGAAAAGAGAGTGGGGATGAGAGGGAGGGAGAGTAAAAGGGAGAGAGAGAGGTGAGTGTGGGGTGGGGGTATGAGACTAATGGGGAGAGGATGGTGTGTGTATATTTGTGAAAGAGCGATAGAGAGGGAGACCGGTTAAAGAGAATATGGGGAGAGAGAAAGAGAAATCTAATTATGATTAGAAATTAAAAGAGGAGTCTGTGTTCATCTCTCTCTCTCACTTTCTCTGTGTGGGTGTGTGGATTCGCGTATTTGTGTTTGAAAGATAGAAAGAGAAAAGAGAGAGAAAGAGCAACAGAGCGAGAGAGAGGAGAATATGAAGCGTATCACAGAAATCGAGGGGATTTCCTAGTGCCCTGGAGACTCGCACATCTTAAAACAACACATGATGACACAGATCCCTTCATAAGGATATCATTTGAACCCCCACATAAATCTAACCTCCTAAGATATCATGTGTACCCCACCCATATTACAGCCGCTCAGATATACTGCTAATAGAACCATACTCCATGGTAACAATGTATTCGGCTGTTTCAGGTTCTACGTCTCCGTCTCTGTTGCTATGAATGGTGTGACACATCAAACACAGGTATGAATGAACCAGTATGTTACAAGAGACAGTGAATGCCATTTTCTACCCGGCTAAATCAAGGTTCAGTTAGTCAGAACATGACACTAAATCACCTGAACACTGTCAGGCATCTTGAATGAAAAGTGTGGATTTCTACACCGCCCTGCACACGACTAATGGGCTGTTTGTTTTCTCGCCCATTTCTTCTCTGAGGAGTGGTCTCTCTCTCTCGCCCTCTTTCTCTGTCTATCTGCCCTTCTCGCTCTCTATCCTTCCGTTAAGATTGCCGTTTACTTGAATCCAATAATCTTTCATGCCCAAATACATCCCTATCAATAACAGTGACAAGTGGACTCCTGGTGCAATCCATCATGATCCAAAGTGACACGGCTATTCTCTCTGCATTGGAAAATGGCCAGTCAAATACCTCAATACCTGTGCTGACCAGGCAAAGCTAAATGTGTTGAACAGGGAACAGTCTGCTTGTCTGAACAACTGAGGGTTTGAAATAAGACGTTTTTCTTCCACACGGCTTAGTGGCGAACCACTGGGATCAGTCCTGGGTCCTTTATGACGTTTTCCTCATAAACAACTGTCAAAGTAATGACGTTGACATTTTGGGGACGTGTCACAAAAAGCTAACGTGGAGTGAAACTAACACTGATGCGTCAGAGTCAAGGAAACTTTGCGAGATGGTTTAGGCCAACACATCTCGTCTGGATACTGTGAGCAAGATGGAGAAACAGAGAGTGTGTGAACACTGAGGTCATCGTTTCATGCTCTACCTGGCTAAGTTAATCGTCGTTCCTACAAGAGGAGGCCCCTCCTTTTTGGAGGGAAAAGGTGAACGGATTAAAAGAGGGGGGGGGGGGGGGGGGGGGTGAGGATTCACATGGAATAAAAGTTGGCCCCTGAGTGGAAGACAAAGACATGGTATGGGGATACCCTATATGGTTCTCCATACATCAGAGACGAGGGGGGGGGGGACAAAGCTGGGTTTATGGGCCCTAACAAAAGGCCCCTTCAGCAGGAAGCCAATCTGGGAGGGACCTGGGAAGGAGGGCAGCTGGGAAGCAGGGGGCCCCAGGTCCAGGGAGGACAGGTATCATGTAAACCTGGGGAGAGGGGCCTTTCAGACGGATATTAGTGTCACCCGCTGCCCAGGCCTGATAACAGCCAGCTTTAGGCCCCGGGTAACCTAAGAAGGCCTTAATGCTGCAGCAGCATGATTATGGAGAGATGGGTGATGACTGCAGGAGGTAGGTTGATGTCATGAATCATGCTGGGTATGGGTGATGCTCGCACATACATCCACACAAGCACAATAGAAGATAAATGACCTTCATGATATGTCTGGATCAGCATGTTATAGTATATGTGTAACAGATGTAACTTTACGTCGTCCCCTCGCCCCGACATGGGCGCGAACCAGGGACCTTCTGCACACATCAACAACTGACACCCACGAAGCGTCGTTACCCATCGCTCCACAAAAGCCGCGGCCCTTGCAGAGCAAGGGGCAACCCTACTTAATGTCTCAGAGCAAGTGACGTAACGGATTGAAATGCTACTAGCGCGCACCCGCTAACTAGCTAGCCATTTCACATCCGTTACACTCACCCCCCTTTCAACCTCCTCCTTTTCCACAGCAACCAGTGATCCGGGTCAACAGCATCAATGTAACAGATGTAACTTTACGTCGTCCCCTCGCCCCGACACGGGCGCGAACCAGGGAACCTCTGCACACATCAACAACGGTTGCCCACGAAGCATCATTACCCATCGCGCCACAAAGGCCGCGGCCCTTGCAGAGCAAGGGGCAACCCTACTTAATGTCTCAGAGCAAGTGACGTAACTGATTGAAATGCTACTAGCGCGCACCCGCTAACTAGCTAGCCATTTCACATCCGTTACATATGTACTGCTCATTACTACTGCATACCAGTAATACCTAAGCAAATAGATGTCATATAAATATAATATATAATATAATAATAATATTATAATAAATATTAATAAATAGATCATAAGTCATACTCACTATCTCATTGTCACTATCATGTTATAACAAGAGACAAGACAGTAGGGTGAACTGGAAGGAGAGAAAATTATGCATGTCTTAATAGCTACAGTCCCACAACAGCTGACGGACAGATGAAAGAGACTCTAGCAAGGGCTGTGATGATAGCTCTATTCTTCCATACGTCACAATGGAAACAGAGAAGAAAAAAGAAAGTCAAAACAGTCATTAGAAATCTGACAGGCGATGACAGTAGTGGTAGTGAGTGGAGGGGAGGGGTGGAGGAGAAGAAGAGGGGAGTGGGCAGCGAGGAGACTTCAAAGCCCAGAGGATCATATGAACAGCTGGGTAGCAGCAGGGTTATCAAAGGAGACCAGGAGGACCTGTGTGCCCACCCACCTGGCCACATATACACACAGACAGACAGACACACACACACACACACACACACACACACACACACACACACACACACACACACACACACACACACACACACACACACACACACACACGCACACAGACACACACACACAGACAGATACACACACAGACAGATACACACACAGACAGATACACACACAGACAGATACAC
>NW_026600923.1:0-98683 GCF_029448725.1 Salvelinus fontinalis
TAGTATCTAAACCCGCCATGTAGTATCTAAACCCGTCATGTAGTATCTAAACCCGTCATGTAGTATCTAAACCTGTCATGTAGTATCTAAACCCGTCATGTAGTATCTAAACCCGTCATGTAGTATCTAAACCCGTCATGTAGTATCTAAACCCGTCATGTAGTATCTAAACCTATCATGTAGTATCTAAACCTATCATGTAGTATCTAAACCCGTCATGTAGTATCTAAACCCGTCATGTAGTATCTAAACCCGTCATGTAGTATCTAAACCCGTCATGTAGTATCTAAACCCGTCATGTAGTATCTAAACCCGTCATGTAGTATCTAAACCCGCCATGTAGTATCTAAACCCTTCATGTAGTATCTAAACCCGTCATGTAGTATCTAAACCCGTCATGTAGTATCTAAACCCGTCATGTAGTATCTAAACCCGTCATGTAGTATCTAAACCTATCATGTAGTATCTAAACCTATCATGTAGTATCTAAACCCGTCATGTAGTATCTAAACCCGTCATGTAGTATCTAAACCCGTCATGTAGTATCTAAACCCGTCATGTAGTATCTAAACCCGTCATGTAGTATCTAAACCCGTCATGTAGTATCTTAACTCGTCATGTAGTATCTAAACCCGTCATGTAGTATCTAAACCCGTCATGTAGTATCTAAACCCGTCATGTAGTATCTAAACACGTCATGTAGTATCTAAACCCGTCATGTAGTATCTAAACCCGTCATGTAGTATCTAAACCCGTCATGTAGTATCTAAACCCGTCATGTAGTATCTAAACCCGTCATGTAGTATCTAAACCCGCCATGTAGTATCTAAACCCGTCATGTAGTATCTAAACCCGTCATGTAGTATCTAAACCTGTCATGTAGTATCTAAACCCGTCATGTAGTATCTAAACCCGTCATGTAGTATCTAAACCCGTCATGTAGTATCTAAACCCGTCATGTAGTATCTAAACCTATCATGTAGTATCTAAACCTATCATGTAGTATCTAAACCCGTCATGTAGTATCTAAACCCGTCATGTAGTATCTAAACCCGTCATGTAGTATCTAAACCCGTCATGTAGTATCTAAACCCGTCATGTAGTATCTAAACCCGTCATGTAGTATCTAAACCCGTCATGTAGTATCTAAACACGTCATGTAGTATCTAAACCCGTCATGTAGTATCTAAACCCGCCATGAAGTGTATAAACCCGTCATGTAGTATCTTAACCCGTCATGTAGTATCTAAACCCGTCATGTAGTATCTAAACCCGTCATGTAGTATCTAAACCCGTCATGTAGTATCTAAACCCGTCATGTAGTATCTAAACCCGTCATGTAGTATCTAAACACGTCATGTAGTATCTAAACCCGTCATGTAGTACCTAAACCCGTCATGTAGTATCTAAACCCATCATGTAGTATCTAAACATATCATGTAGTATCTAAACCTATCATGTAGTACCTAAACCTGTCATGTAGTATCTAAACCTGTCATGTAGTATCTAAACCTGTCATGTAGTATCTAAACCTATCATGTAGCATCTAAACCTATCATGTAGTATCTAAACCTGTCATGTAGTATCTAAACCCGTCATGTAGTATCTAAACCCGTCATGTAGTATCTAAACCCGTCATGTAGTATCTAACCCGTCATGTAGTATCTAAACCCGTCATGTAGTATCTAAACCCGCCATGTAGTATCTAAACCCGTCATGTAGGATCTAAACCCGTCATGTAGTATCTAAACCCGTCATGTAGTATCTAAACCCGTCATGTAGTATCTAACCCGTCATGTAGTATCTAAACCCGTCATGTAGTATCTAAACCCGTCATGTAGTATCTAAACCCGTCATGTAGTATCTAAACCCGTCATGTAGTATCTAAACCCGTCATGTAGTATCTAAACCCGTCATGTAGTACCTAAACCCGTCATGTAGTATCTAAACCCGTCATGTAGTATCTAAACATATCATGTAGTATCTAAACCTATCATGTAGTATCTAAACCCGTCATGTAGTATCTAAACCCGTCATGTAGTATCTAAACCCGTCATGTAGTATCTAAACCTATCATGTAGTATCTAAACCTATCATGTAGTATCTAAACCTATCATGTAGTATCTAAACCTATCATGTAGTATCTAAACCCGTCATGTAGTATCTAAACCCGTCATGTAGTATCTAAACCCGTCATGTAGTATCTAAACCCGTCATGTAGTATCTAAACCCGCCATGTAGTATCTAAACCCGCCATGTAGTATCTTAACCCGTCATGTAGTATCTAAACCCGTCATGTAGTATCTAAACCTATCATGTAGTATCTAAACCTATCATGTAGTATCTAAACCTATCATGTAGTATCTAAACCCGTCATGTAGTATCTAAACATATCATGTAGTATCTAAACCTATCATGTAGTATCTAAACCTATCATGTAGTATCTAAACCTATCATGTAGTATCTAAACCCGTCATGTAGTATCTAAACCCGTCATGTAGTATCTAAACCCGTCATGTAGTATCTAAACCCGTCATGTAGTATCTAAACCCGTCATGTAGTATCTAAACCCGTCATGTAGTAACTAAACCCGTCATGTAGTATCTAAACCCGCCATGTAGTATCTAAACCCGTCATGTAGTATCTAAACCCGTCATGTAGTATCTAAACCTGTCATGTAGTATCTAAACCCGTCATGTAGTATCTAAACCCGTCATGTAGTATCTAAACCCGTCATGTAGTATCTAAACCCGTCATGTAGTATCTAAACCTATCATGTAGTATCTAAACCTATCATGTAGTATCTAAACCCGTCATGTAGTATCTAAACCCGTCATGTAGTATCTAAACCCGTCATGTAGTATCTAAACCCGTCATGTAGTATCTAAACCCGTCATGTAGTATCTAAACCCGTCATGTAGTATCTAAACCCGCCATGTAGTATCTAAACCCTTCATGTAGTATCTAAACCCGTCATGTAGTATCTAAACCCGTCATGTAGTATCTAAACCCGTCATGTAGTATCTAAACCCGTCATGTAGTATCTAAACCTATCATGTAGTATCTAAACCTATCATGTAGTATCTAAACCCGTCATGTAGTATCTAAACCCGTCATGTAGTATCTAAACCCGTCATGTAGTATCTAAACCCGTCATGTAGTATCTAAACCCGTCATGTAGTATCTAAACACGTCATGTAGTATCTAAACCCGCCATGTAGTATCTAAACCCGTCATGTAGTATCTAAACCCATCATGTAGTATCTAAACCCGTCATGTAGTATCTAAACCCGTCATGTAGTATCTAAACCCGTCATGTAGTATCTAAACCCGTCATGTAGTATCTAAACCCGTCATGTAGTATCTAAACCCGTCATGTAGTATCTAAACCCGTCATGTAGTATCTAAACCGATCATGTAGTATCTAAACCTATCATGTAGTATCTAAACCCGTCATGTAGTATCTAAACCCGTCATGTAGTATCTAAACCCGTCATGTAGTATCTAAACCTATCATGTAGCATCTAAACCTATCATGTAGTATCTAAACCTGTCATGTAGTATCTAAACCCGTCATGTAGTATCTAAACCCGTCATGTAGTATCTAAACCCGTCATGTAGTATCTAACCCGTCATGTAGTATCTAAACCCGTCATGTAGTATCTAAACCCGCCATGTAGTATCTAAACCCGTCATGTAGGATCTAAACCCGTCATGTAGTATCTAAACCCGTCATGTAGTATCTAAACCCGTCATGTAGTATCTAACCCGTCATGTAGTATCTAAACCCGTCATGTAGTATCTAAACCCGTCATGTAGTATCTAAACCCGTCATGTAGTATCTAAACCCGTCATGTAGTATCTAAACCCGTCATGTAGTATCTAAACCCGTCATGTAGTACCTAAACCCGTCATGTAGTATCTAAACCCGTCATGTAGTATCTAAACATATCATGTAGTATCTAAACCTATCATGTAGTATCTAAACCCGTCATGTAGTATCTAAACCCGTCATGTAGTATCTAAACCCGTCATGTAGTATCTAAACCTATCATGTAGTATCTAAACCTATCATGTAGTATCTAAACCGATCATGTAGTATCTAAACCCTATCATGTAGTATCTAAACCCGTCATGTAGTATCTAAACCCGTCATGTAGTATCTAAACCCGTCATGTAGTATCTAAACCCGTCATGTAGTATCTAAACCCGCCATGTAGTATCTAAACCCGCCATGTAGTATCTCTAACCCGTCATGTAGTATCTAAACCCGTCATGTAGTATCTAAACCTATCATGTAGTATCTAAACCCGTCATGTAGTATCTAAACCCTATCATGTAGTATCTAAACCCGTCATGTAGTATCTAAAACCTAGTCATGTAGTATCTAAACCTATCATGTAGTATCTAAACCTATCATGTAGTATCTAAACCTATCATGTAGTATCTAAACCCGTCATGTAGTATCTAAACCCGTCATGTAGTATCTAAACCCGTCATGTAGTATCTAAAACCCGTCATGTAGTATCTAAACCCGTCATGTAGTATCTAAACCCGTCATGTAGTATCTAAACCCGTCATGTAGTATCTAAACCCGTCATGTAGTATCTAAACCCGTCATGTAGTATCTAAACCCGCCATGTAGTATCTAAACCCGTCATGTAGTATCTAAACCCGTCATGTAGTATCTAAACCCTGTCATGTAGTATCTAAACCCGTCATGTAGTATCTAAACCCGTCATGTAGTATCTAAACCCGTCATGTAGTATCTAAACCCGTCATGTAGTATCTAAACCCTATCATGTAGTATCTAAACCTATCATGTAGTATCTAAACCCGTCATGTAGTATCTAAACCCGTCATGTAGTATCTAAACCCGTCATGTAGTATCTAAACCCGTCATGTAGTATCTAAACCCGTCATGTAGTATCTAAACCCGTCATGTAGTATCTAAACCCGTCATGTAGTATCTAAACCCGTCATGTAGTATCTAAACCCGTCATGTAGTATCTAAACCCGTCATGTAGTATCTAAACCCGTCATGTAGTATCTAAACCCGTCATGTAGTATCTAAACCGATCATGTAGTATCTAAACCGATCATGTAGTATCTAAACCCGTCATGTAGTATCTAAACCCGTCATGTAGTATCTAAACCCGTCATGTAGTATCTAAACCCGTCATGTAGTATCTAAACCCGTCATGTAGTATCTAAACCCGTCATGTAGTATCTAAACCCGTCATGTAGTATCTAAACCCGTCATGTAGTATCTAAACCCGTCATGTAGTATCTAAACCCGTCATGTAGTATCTAAACCCGTCATGTAGTATCTAAACCCGTCATGTAGTATCTAAACCCGTCATGTAGTATCTAAACCCGTCATGTAGTATCTAAACCCGTCATGTAGTATCTAAACCCGTCATGTAGTATCTAAACCCGCCATGTAGTATCTAAACCCGTCATGTAGTATCTAAACCCGTCATGTAGTATCTAAACCCTGTCATGTAGTATCTAAACCCGTCATGTAGTATCTAAACCCGTCATGTAGTATCTAAACCCGTCATGTAGTATCTAAACCCGTCATGTAGTATCTAAACCCGTCATGTAGTATCTAAACCTATCATGTAGTATCTAAACCCGTCATGTAGTATCTAAACCCGTCATGTCTAGTATCTAAACCCGTCATGTAGTATCTAAACCCGTCATGTAGTATCTAAACCCGTCATGTAGTATCTAAACCCGTCATGTAGTATCTAAACCCGTCATGTAGTATCTAAACCCCGTCCATGTAGTATCTAAACCCGTCATGTAGTATCTAAACCCGTCATGTAGTATCTAAACCCGTCATGTAGTATCTAAACCCGATCATGTAGTATCTAAACCCGTCATGTAGTATCTAAACCCGTCATGTAGTATCTAAACCCGTCATGTAGTATCTAAACCCGTCATGTAGTATCTAAACCCGTCATGTAGTATCTAAACCCGCCATGTAGTATCTAAACCCGTCATGTAGTATCTAAACCCGTCATGTAGTATCTAAACCCGTCATGTAGTATCTAAACCCGTCATGTAGTATCTAAACCCGTCATGTAGTATCTAAACACGTCATGTAGTATCTAAACCCGTCATGTAGTATCTAACCCGTCATGTAGTATCTAAACCCGTCATGTAGTATCTAAACCCGTCATGTAGTAATCTAAAACCCGTCATGTAGTATCTAAACCCGTCATGTAGTATCTAAACCCGTCATGTAGTATCTAAACCCGTCATGTAGTATCTAAACCCGTCATGTAGTATCTAAACCCGTCATGTAGTATCTAAACCCGTCATGTAGTATCTAAACCCGTCATGTAGTATCTAAACCCGTCATGTAGTATCTAAACCCGTCATGTAGTATCTAAACCCGTCATGTAGTATCTAAACCCGTCATGTAGTATCTAAACCCGTCATGTAGTATCTAAACCCGTCATGTAGTATCTAAACCCGTCATGTAGTATCTAAACCCGTCATGTAGTATCTAAACCCGTCATGTAGTATCTAAACCCGTCATGTAGTATCTAAACCCGTCATGTAGTATCTAAACCCGTCATGTAGTATCTAAACCCGTCATGTAGTATCTAAACCCGTCATGTAGTATCTAAACCCGTCATGTAGTATCTAAACCCGTCATGTAGTATCTAAACCCGTCATGTAGTATCTAAACCCGTCATGTAGTATCTAAACCCGTCATGTAGTATCTAAACCCGTCATGTAGTATCTAAACCCGTCATGTAGTATCTAAACCCGTCATGTAGTATCTAAACCCGTCATGTAGTATCTAAACCCGTCATGTAGTATCTAAACCCGTCATGTAGTATCTAAACCCGTCATGTAGTATCTAAACCCGTCATGTAGTATCTAAACCCGTCATGTAGTATCTAAACCCGTCATGTAGTATCTAAACCCGTCATGTAGTATCTAAACCCGTCATGTAGTATCTAAACCCGTCATGTAGTATCTAAACCCGTCATGTAGTATCTAAACCCGTCATGTAGTATCTAAACCCGTCATGTAGTATCTAAACCCGTCATGTAGTATCTAAACCCGTCATGTAGTATCTAAACCCGTCATGTAGTATCTAAACCCGTCATGTAGTATCTAAACCCGTCATGTAGTATCTAAACCCGTCATGTAGTATCTAAACCCGTCATGTAGTATCTAAACCCGTCATGTAGTATCTAAACCCGTCATGTAGTATCTAAACCCGTCATGTAGTATCTAAACCCGTCATGTAGTATCTAAACCCGTCATGTCATGTAGTATCTTAACCCGTCATGTAGTATCTAAACCCGTCATGTAGTATCTAAACCCTATCATGTAGTATCTAAACCCGTCATGTAGTATCTAAACCCGTCATGTAGTATCTAAACCCGTCATGTAGTATCTAAACCCGTCATGTAGTATCTAAACCCGTCATGTAGTATCTAAACCCGTCATGTAGTATCTAAACCCGTCATGTAGTATCTAAACCCGCCATGTAGTATCTAAACCCGTCATGTAGTATCTAAACCCGTCATGTAGTATCTAAACCTGTCATGTAGTATCTAAACCCGTCATGTAGTATCTAAACCCGTCATGTAGTATCTAAACCCGTCATGTAGTATCTAAACCCGTCATGTAGTATCTAAACCTATCATGTAGTATCTAAACCTATCATGTAGTATCTAAACCCGTCATGTAGTATCTAAACCCGTCATGTAGTATCTAAACCCGTCATGTAGTATCTAAACCCGTCATGTAGTATCTAAACCCGTCATGTAGTATCTAAACCCGTCATGTAGTATCTAAACCCGCCATGTAGTATCTAAACCCGTCATGTAGTATCTAAACCCGTCATGTAGTATCTAAACCCGTCATGTAGTATCTAAACCCGTCATGTAGTATCTAAACCCGTCATGTAGTATCTAAACCCGTCATGTAGTATCTAAACCCGTCATGTAGTATCTAAACCCGTCATGTAGTATCTAAACCCGTCATGTAGTATCTAAACCCGCCATGTAGTATCTAAACCCGTCATGTAGTATCTTAACTCGTCATGTAGGATCTAAACCCGTCATGTAGTATCTAAACCCGTCATGTAGTATCTAAACCCGTCATGTAGTATCTAAACACGTCATGTAGTATCTAAACCCGTCATGTAGTACCTAAACCCGTCATGTAGTATCTAAACCCGTCATGTAGTATCTAAACATATCATGTAGTATCTAAACCTATCATGTAGTACCTAAACCTGTCATGTAGTATCTAAACCTGTCATGTAGTATCTAAACCCGTCATGTAGTATCTAAACCTATCATGTAGTATCTAAACCTATCATGTAGTATCTAAACCTGTCATGTAGTATCTAAACCCGTCATGTAGTATCTAAACCCGTCATGTAGTTTCTAAACCCGTCATGTAGTATCTAAACCCGTCATGTAGTATCTAAACCCGTCATGTAGTATCTAAACCCTCCATGTAGTATCTAAACCCGTCATGTAGTATCTAAACCCGTCATGTAGTACCTAAACCCGTCACGTAGTATCTAAACCCGTCATGTAGTATCTAAACCCGTCATGTAGTATCTAAACCCGTCACGTAGTATCTAAACCCGCCATGTAGTATCTAAACCCGTCATGTAGTATCTTAACCCGTCATGTAGTATCTAAACCCGCCATGTAGTATCTAAACCCGTCATGTAGTATCTTAACCCGTCATGTAGTATCTAAACCCGTCATGTAGTATCTAAACCTATCATGTAGTATCTAAACCCGTCATGTAGTATCTAAACCCGTCATGTAGTATCTAAACCCGTCATGTAGTATCTAAACCCGTCATGTAGTATCTAAACCCGTCATGTAGTATCTAAACCCGTCATGTAGTATCTAAACCCGTCATGTAGTATCTAAACCTGTCATGTAGTATCTAAACCCGTCATGTAGTATCTAAACCCGTCATGTAGTATCTAAACCCGTCATGTAGTATCTAAACCCGTCATGTAGTATCTAAACCTATCATGTAGTATCTAAACCTATCATGTAGTATCTAAACCCGTCATGTAGTATCTAAACCCGTCATGTAGTATCTAAACCCGTCATGTAGTATCTAAACCCGTCATGTAGTATCTAAACCCGTCATGTAGTATCTAAACCCGTCATGTAGTATCTAAACCCGTCATGTAGTATCTAAACACGCCATGTAGTATCTAAACCCGTCATGTAGTATCTAAACCCGTCATGTAGTATCTAAACCCGTCATGTAGTATCTAAACCCGTCATGTAGTATCTAAACCCGTCATGTAGTATCTAAACCCGTCATGTAGTATCTAAACCCGTCATGTAGTATCTAAACCCGTCATGTAGTATCTAAACCCGTCATGTAGTATCTAAACCCGCCATGTAGTATCTAAACCCGTCATGTAGTATCTTAACTCGTCATGTAGTATCTAAACCCGTCATGTAGTATCTAAACCCGTCATGTAGTATCTAAACCCGTCATGTAGTATCTAAACACGTCATGTAGTATCTAAACCCGTCATGTAGTACCTAAACCCGTCATGTAGTATCTAAACCCGTCATGTAGTATCTAAACATATCATGTAGTATCTAAACCTATCATGTAGTACCTAAACCTGTCATGTAGTATCTAAACCTGTCATGTAGTATCTAAACCCGTCATGTAGTATCTAAACCTATCATGTAGTATCTAAACCTATCATGTAGTATCTAAACCTGTCATGTAGTATCTAAACCCGTCATGTAGTATCTAAACCCGTCATGTAGTTTCTAAACCCGTCATGTAGTATCTAAACCCGTCATGTAGTATCTAAACCCGTCATGTAGTATCTAAACCCGCCATGTAGTATCTAAACCCGTCATGTAGTATCTAAACCCGTCATGTAGTATCTAAACACGTCATGTAGTATCTAAACCCGTCATGTAGTACCTAAACCCGTCATGTAGTATCTAAACCCGTCATGTAGTATCTAAACATATCATGTAGTATCTAAACCTATCATGTAGTATCTAAACCTGTCATGTAGTATCTAAACCCGTCATGTAGTATCTAAACCCGTCATGTAGTATCTAAACCCGTCATGTAGTATCTAAACCTGTCATGTAGTATCTAAACCCGTCATGTATTATCTAAACCCGTCATGTAGTATCTAAACCCGTCATGTAGTATCTAAACCCGTCATGTAGTATCTAAACCCGTCATGTAGTATCTAAACCCGCCATGTAGTATCTAAACCCGTCATGTAGTATCTTAACCCGTCATGTAGTATCTAAACCCGTCATGTAGTATCTAAACCTATGATGTAGTATCTAAACCCGTCATGTAGTATCTAAACCCGTCATGTAGTATCTAAACCCGTCATGTAGTATCTAAACCCGTCATGTAGTATCTAAAGCCGTCATGTAGTATCTAAACCCGTCATGTAGTATCTAAACCCGTCATGTAGTTTCTAAACCCGCCATGTAGTATCTAAACCCGTCATGTAGTATCTAAACCCGTCATGTAGTATCTAAACCTGTCATGTAGTATCTAAACCCGTCATGTAGTATCTAAACCCGTCATGTAGTATCTAAACCCGTCATGTAGTATCTAAACCCGTCATGTAGTATCTAAACCCGTCATGTAGTATCTAAACCCGTCATGTAGTATCTAAACCCGTCATGTAGTATCTAAACCTATCATGTAGTATCTAAACCTATCATGTAGTATCTAAACCCGTCATGTAGTATCTAAACCCGTCATGTAGTATCTAAACCCGTAATGTAGTATCTTAACCCGTCATGTAGTATCTAAACCCGTCATGTAGTATCTAAACCCGTCATGTAGTATCTAAACCCGTCATGTAGTATCTAAACCCGCCATGAAGTATATAAACCCGTCATGTAGTATCTTAACCCGTCATGTAGTATCTAAACCCGTCATGTAGTATCTAAACCCGTCATGTAGTATCTAAACCCGTCATGTAGTATCTAAACCCGTCATGTAGTATCTAAACACGTCATGTAGTATCTAAACCCGTCATGTAGTACCTAAACCCGTCATGTAGTATCTAAACCCATCATGTAGTATCTAAACATATCATGTAGTATCTAAACCTATCATGTAGTACCTAAACCTGTCATGTAGTATCTAAACCTGTCATGTAGTATCTAAACCCGTCATGTAGTATCTAAACCTATCATGTAGTATCTAAACCTATCATGTAGTATCTAAACCTGTCATGTAGTATCTAAACCCGTCATGTAGTATCTAAACCCGTCATGTAGTATCTAAACCCGTCATGTAGCATATAAACCCGTCATGTAGTATCTAAACCCGTCATGTAGTATCTAAACCCGCCATGTAGTATCTAAACCCGTCATGTAGTATCTAAACCTGTCATGTAGTATCTAAACCCGTCATGTAGTATCTAAACCCGTCATGTAGTATCTAAACCCGTCATGTAGTATCTAAACCCGTCATGTAGTATCTAAACCGTCATGTAGTATCTAAACCCGTCATGTAGTATCTAAACCCGTCATGTAGTATCTAAACCCGTCATGTAGTATCTAAACCCGTCATGTAGTATCTAAACCCGTCATGTAGTATCTAAACCCGTCATGTAGTATCTAAACCCGTCATGTAGTATCTAAACCCGTCATGTAGTATCTAAACCCGTCATGTAGTATCTAAACCCGTCATGTAGTATCTAAACCCGTCATGTAGTATCTAAACCCGTCATGTAGTATCTAAACCGTCATGTAGTATCTAAACCCGTCATGTAGTATCTAAACCCGTCATGTAGTATCTAAACCCGTCATGTAGTATCTAAACCCGTCATGTAGTATCTAAACCCGTCATGTAGTATCTAAACCCGTCATGTAGTATCTAAACCCGTCATGTAGTATCTAAACCCGTCATGTAGTATCTAAACCTATCATGTAGTATCTAAACCTATCATGTAGTATCTAAACCCGTCATGTAGTATCTAAACCCGTCATGTAGTATCTAAACCCGTCATGTAGTATCTAAACCCGTCATGTAGTATCTAAACCCGTCATGTAGTATCTAAACCCGTCATGTAGTATCTAAACCCGTCATGTAGTATCTAAACCCGTCATGTAGTATCTAAACCCGTCATGTAGTATCTAAACCCGTCATGTAGTATCTAAACCCGTCATGTAGTATCTAAACCCGTCATGTAGTATCTAAACCCGTCATGTAGTATCTAAACCCGTCATGTAGTATCTAAACCCGTCATGTAGTATCTAAACCCGTCATGTAGTACCTAAACCCGTCATGTAGTATCTAAACCCGTCATGTAGTATCTAAACCCGTCATGTAGTATCTAAACCTATCATGTAGTATCTAAACCTGTCATGTAGTATCTAAACCTGTCATGTAGTATCTAAACCCGTCATGTAGTATCTAAACCTGTCATGTAGTATCTAAACCTATCATGTAGTATCTAAACCTGTCATGTAGTATCTAAACCCGTCATGTAGTATCTAAACCCGTCATGTAGTATCTAAACCCGTCATGTAGTATCTAAACCCGTCATGTAGTATCTAAACCCGTCATGTAGTATCTAAACCCGCCATGTAGTATCTAAACCCGTCATGTAGTATCTAAACCCGTCATGTAGTATCTAAACCCGTCATGTAGTATCTAAACCCGTCATGTAGTATCTAAACCCGTCATGTAGTATCTAAACCCGTCATGTAGTATCTAAACCCGTCATGTAGTATCTAAACCCGTCATGTAGTATCTAAACCCGTCATGTAGTATCTAAACCCGTCATGTAGTATCTAAACCCGTCATGTAGTATCTAAACCCGTCATGTAGTATCTAAACCCGTCATGTAGTATCTAAACCCGTCATGTAGTATCTAAACCTGTCATGTAGTATCTAAACCCGTCATGTAGTATCTAAACCCGTCATGTAGTATCTAAACCCGTCATGTAGTATCTAAACCTATCATGTAGTATCTAAACCTATCATGTAGTATCTAAACCCGTCATGTAGTATCTAAACCCGTCATGTAGTATCTAAACCCGTCATGTAGTATCTAAACCCGTCATGTAGTATCTAAACCCGTCATGTAGTATCTAAACCCGTCATGTAGTATCTAAACCCGTCATGTAGTATCTAAACCCGTCATGTAGTATCTAAACCCGTCATGTAGTATCTAAACCCGTCATGTAGTATCTAAACCCGTCATGTAGTATCTAAACCCGTCATGTAGTATCTAAACCCGTCATGTAGTATCTAAACCCGTCATGTAGTATCTAAACCCGTCATGTAGTATCTAAACCCGTCATGTAGTATCTAAACCCGTCATGTAGTATCTAAACCCGTCATGTAGTATCTAAACCCGTCATGTAGTATCTAAACCCGTCATGTAGTATCTAAACCCGTCATGTAGTATCTAAACCTATCATGTAGTATCTAAACCCGTCATGTAGTATCTAAACCTATCATGTAGTATCTAAACCCGTCATGTAGTATCTAAACCCGTCATGTAGTATCTAAACCCGTCATGTAGTATCTAAACCCGTCATGTAGTATCTAAACCCGTCATGTAGTATCTAAACCTATCATGTAGTATCTAAACCCGTCATGTAGTATCTAAACCCGTCATGTAGTATCTAAACCCGTCATGTAGTATCTAAACCCGTCATGTAGTATCTAAACCCGTCATGTAGTATCTAAACCCGTCATGTAGTATCTAAACCCGTCATGTAGTATCTAAACCCGTCATGTAGTATCTAAACCCGTCATGTAGTATCTAAACCCGTCATGTAGTATCTAAACCCGTCATGTAGTATCTAAACCCGTCATGTAGTATCTAAACCCGTCATGTAGTATCTAAACCCGTCATGTAGTATCTAAACCCGTCATGTAGTATCTAAACCCGTCATGTAGTATCTAAACCCGTCATGTAGTATCTAAACCCGTCATGTAGTATCTAAACCCGTCATGTAGTATCTAAACCCGTCATGTAGTATCTAAACCCGTCATGTAGTATCTAAACCCGTCATGTAGTATCTAAACCCGTCATGTAGTATCTAAACCCGTCATGTAGTATCTAAACCCGTCATGTAGTATCTAAACCCGTCATGTAGTATCTAAACCCGTCATGTAGTATCTAAACCCGTCATGTAGTATCTAAACCCGTCATGTAGTATCTAAACCCGTCATGTAGTATCTAAACCCGTCATGTAGTATCTAAACCCGTCATGTAGTATCTAAACCCGTCATGTAGTATCTAAACCCGTCATGTAGTATCTAAACCCGTCATGTAGTATCTAAACCCGTCATGTAGTATCTAAACCCGTCATGTAGTATCTAAACCCGTCATGTAGTATCTAAACCCGTCATGTAGTATCTAAACCCGTCATGTAGTATCTAAACCCGTCATGTAGTATCTAAACCCGTCATGTAGTATCTAAACCCGTCATGTAGTATCTAAACCCGTCATGTAGTATCTAAACCCGTCATGTAGTATCTAAACCCGTCATGTAGTATCTAAACCCGTCATGTAGTATCTAAACCCGTCATGTAGTATCTAAACCCGTCATGTAGTATCTAAACCCGTCATGTAGTATCTAAACCCGTCATGTAGTATCTAAACCCGTCATGTAGTATCTAAACCCGTCATGTAGTATCTAAACCCGTCATGTAGTATCTAAACCCGTCATGTAGTATCTAAACCCGTCATGTAGTATCTAAACCCGTCATGTAGTATCTAAACCCGTCATGTAGTATCTAAACCCGTCATGTAGTATCTAAACCCGTCATGTAGTATCTAAACCCGTCATGTAGTATCTAAACCCGTCATGTAGTATCTAAACCCGTCATGTAGTATCTAAACCCGTCATGTAGTATCTAAACCCGTCATGTAGTATCTAAACCCGTCATGTAGTATCTAAACCCGTCATGTAGTATCTAAACCCGTCATGTAGTATCTAAACCCGTCATGTAGTATCTAAACCCGTCATGTAGTATCTAAACCCGTCATGTAGTATCTAAACCCGTCATGTAGTATCTAAACCCGTCATGTAGTATCTAAACCCGTCATGTAGTATCTAAACCCGTCATGTAGTATCTAAACCCGTCATGTAGTATCTAAACCCGTCATGTAGTATCTAAACCCGTCATGTAGTATCTAAACCCGTCATGTAGTATCTAAACCCGTCATGTAGTATCTAAACCCGTCATGTAGTATCTAAACCCGTCATGTAGTATCTAAACCCGTCATGTAGTATCTAAACCCGTCATGTAGTATCTAAACCCGTCATGTAGTATCTAAACCCGTCATGTAGTATCTAAACCCGTCATGTAGTATCTAAACCCGTCATGTAGTATCTAAACCCGTCATGTAGTATCTAAACCCGTCATGTAGTATCTAAACCCGTCATGTAGTATCTAAACCCGTCATGTAGTATCTAAACCCGTCATGTAGTATCTAAACCCGTCATGTAGTATCTAAACCCGTCATGTAGTATCTAAACCCGTCATGTAGTATCTAAACCCGTCATGTAGTATCTAAACCCGTCATGTAGTATCTAAACCCGTCATGTAGTATCTAAACCCGTCATGTAGTATCTAAACCCGTCATGTAGTATCTAAACCCGTCATGTAGTATCTAAACCCGTCATGTAGTATCTAAACCCGTCATGTAGTATCTAAACCCGTCATGTAGTATCTAAACCCGTCATGTAGTATCTAAACCCGTCATGTAGTATCTAAACCCGTCATGTAGTATCTAAACCCGTCATGTAGTATCTAAACCCGTCATGTAGTATCTAAACCCGTCATGTAGTATCTAAACCCGTCATGTAGTATCTAAACCCGTCATGTAGTATCTAAACCCGTCATGTAGTATCTAAACCCGTCATGTAGTATCTAAACCCGTCATGTAGTATCTAAACCCGTCATGTAGTATCTAAACCCGTCATGTAGTATCTAAACCCGTCATGTAGTATCTAAACCCGTCATGTAGTATCTAAACCCGTCATGTAGTATCTAAACCCGTCATGTAGTATCTAAACCCGTCATGTAGTATCTAAACCCGTCATGTAGTATCTAAACCCGTCATGTAGTATCTAAACCCGTCATGTAGTATCTAAACCCGTCATGTAGTATCTAAACCCGTCATGTAGTATCTAAACCCGTCATGTAGTATCTAAACCCGTCATGTAGTATCTAAACCCGTCATGTAGTATCTAAACCCGCCATGAAGTATATAAACCCGTCATGTAGTATCTTAACCCGTCATGTAGTATCTAAACCCGTCATGTAGTATCTAAACCCGTCATGTAGTATCTAAACCCGTCATGTAGTATCTAAACCCGTCATGTAGTATCTAAACACGTCATGTAGTATCTAAACCCGTCATGTAGTACCTAAACCCGTCATGTAGTATCTAAACCCATCATGTAGTATCTAAACATATCATGTAGTATCTAAACCTATCATGTAGTACCTAAACCTGTCATGTAGTATCTAAACCCGTCATGTAGTATCTAAACCCGTCATGTAGTATCTAAACCCGTCATGTAGTATCTAAACCCGTCATGTAGTATCTAAACCCGTCATGTAGTATCTAAACCCGTCATGTAGTATCTAAACCCGTCATGTAGTATCTAAACCCGCCATGTAGTATCTAAACCCGTCATGTAGTATCTAAACCCGTCATGTAGTATCTAAACCCGTCATGTAGTATCTAAACCCGTCATGTAGTATCTAAACCCGTCATGTAGTATCTAAACCCGTCATGTAGTATGTAAACCCGTCATGTAGTATCTAAACCCGTCATGTAGTATCTAAACCCGTCATGTAGTATCTAAACCCGCCATGTAGTATCTAAACCCGTCATGTAGTATCTTAACCCGTCATGTAGTATCTAAACCCGTCATGTAGTATCTAAACCCGTCATGTAGTATCTAAACATATCATGTAGTATCTAAACCCGTCATGTAGTATCTAAATATATCATGTAGTATCTAAACCTATCATGTAGTATCTAAACCTGTCATGTAGTATCTAAACCCGTCATGTAGTATCTAAACCCGTCATGTAGTATCTAAACCCGTCATGTAGTATCTAAACCCGCCATGTAGTATCTAAACGCGTCATGTAGTATCTAAACCCGTCATGTAGTATCTAAACGCGTCATGTAGTATCTAAACCTGTCATGTAGTATCTAAACCTGTCATGTAGTATCTAAACCCGTCATGTAGTATCTAAACCTATCATGTAGTATCTAAACCTATCATGTAGTATCTAAACCTATCATGTAGTATCTAAACCCGTCATGTAGTATCTAAACCCGTCATGTAGTATCTAAACCTATCATGTAGCATCTAAACCTATCATGTAGTATCTAAACCTATCATGTAGCATCTAAACCTATCATGTAGTATCTAAACCTGTCATGTAGTATCTAAACCCGTCATGTAGTATCTAAACCCGTCATGTAGTATCTAAACCCGTCATGTAGTATCTAAACCCGCCATGTAGTATCTAAACCCGTCATGTAGGATCTAAACCCGTCATGTAGTATCTAAACCCGTCATGTAGTATCTAAACCCGTCATGTAGTATCTAACCCGTCATGTAGTATCTAAACCCGTCATGTAGTATCTAAACCCGTCATGTAGTATCTAAACCCGTCATGTAGTATCTAAACCCGTCATGTAGTATCTAAACCCGTCATGTAGTATCTAAACCCGTCATGTAGTACCTAAACCCGTCATGTAGTATCTAAACCCGTCATGTAGTATCTAAACATATCATGTAGTATCTAAACCTATCATGTAGTATCTAAACCCGTCATGTAGTATCTAAACCCGTCATGTAGTATCTAAACCCGTCATGTAGTATCTAAACCCGTCATGTAGTATCTAAACCCGTCATGTAGTATCTAAACCCGCCATGTAGTATCTAAACCCGTCATGTAGGATCTAAACCCGTCATGTAGTATCTAAACCCGTCATGTAGTATCTAAACCCGTCATGTAGTATCTAAACCCGTCATGTAGTATCTAAACCCGTCATGTAGTATCTAAACCTATCATGTAGTATCTAAACCTATCATGTAGTATCTAAACCCGTCATGTAGTATCTAAACCCGTCATGTAGTATCTAAACCCGTCATGTAGTATCTAAACCCGTCATGTAGTACCTAAACCCGTCATGTAGTATCTAAACCCGTCATGTAGTATCTAAACCTGTCATGTAGTATCTAAACCCGTCATGTAGTATCTAAACCCGTCATGTAGTATCTAAACCCGTCATGTAGTATCTAAACCTATCATGTAGTATCTAAACCTATCATGTAGTATCTAAACCCGTCATGTAGTATCTAAACCCGTCATGTAGTATCTAAACCCGTCATGTAGTATCTAAACCCGTCATATAGTATCTAAACCCGTCATGTAGTATCTAAACCCGTCATGTAGTATCTAAACCCGTCATGTAGTATCTAAACCCGCCATGTAGTATCTAAACCTATCATGTAGTATCTAAACCTATCATGTAGTATCTAAACCCGTCATGTAGTATCTAAACCCGTCATGTAGTATCTAAACCCGTAATGTAGTATCTAAACCCGTCATGTAGTATCTAAACCCGTCATGTAGTATCTAAACCCGTCATGTAGTATCTAAACCCGTCATGTAGTATCTAAACCCGCCATGAAGTATATAAACCCGTCATGTAGTATCTTAACCCGTCATGTAGTATCTAAACCCGTCATGTAGTATCTAAACCCGTCATGTAGTATCTAAACCCGTCATGTAGTATCTAAACCCGTCATGTAGTATCTAAACACGTCATGTAGTATCTAAACCCGTCATGTAGTACCTAAACCCGTCATGTAGTATCTAAACCCATCATGTAGTATCTAAACATATCATGTAGTATCTAAACCTATCATGTAGTACCTAAACCTGTCATGTAGTATCTAAACCTGTCATGTAGTATCTAAACCCGTCATGTAGTATCTAAACCCGTCATGTAGTATCTAAACCCGTCATGTAGTATCTAAACCTATCATGTAGTATCTAAACCTATCATGTAGTATCTAAACCCATCATGTAGTATCTAAACCCGTCATGTCGTATCTAAACCCGTCATGTAGTATCTAAACCCGTCATGTAGCATCTAAACCCGCCATGTAGTATCTAAACCCGTCATGTAGTATCTAAACCTGTCATGTAGTATCTAAACCCGTCATGTAGTATCTAAACCCGTCATGTAGTATCTAAACCCGTCATGTAGTATCTAAACCTATCATGTAGTATCTAAACCTATCATGTAGTATCTAAACCCGTCATGTAGTATCTAAACCCGTCATGTAGTATCTAAACCCGTCATGTAGTATCTAAACCCGTCATGTAGTATCTAAACCCGTCATGTAGTATCTAAACCCGTCATGTAGTATCTAAACCCGTCATGTAGTATCTAAACCCGTCATGTAGTATCTAAACCCGTCATGTAGTATCTAAACCCGTCATGTAGTATCTAAACCCGTCATGTAGTATCTAAACCCGTCATGTAGTATCTAAACCCGTCATGTAGTATCTAAACCCGTCATGTAGTATCTAAACCCGTCATGTAGTATCTAAACCCGTCATGTAGTATCTAAACCCGTCATGTAGTATCTAAACCCGCCATGTAGTATCTAAACCCGTCATGTAGTATCTAAACCCGTCATGTAGTATCTAAACCCGTCATGTAGTATCTAAACCTATCATGTAGTATCTAAACCCGTCATGTAGTATCTAAACATATCATGTAGTATCTAAACCTATCATGTAGTATCTAAACCTGTCATGTAGTATCTAAACCCGTCATGTAGTATCTAAACCCGTCATGTAGTATCTAAACCCGTCATGTAGTATCTAAACCCGTCATGTAGTATCTAAACCCGTCATGTAGTATCTAAACCCGTCATGTAGTATCTAAACCCGTCATGTAGTATCTAAACCTGTCATGTAGTATCTAAACCTGTCATGTAGTATCTAAACCCGTCATGTAGTATCTAAACCTGTCATGTAGTATCTAAACCTGTCATGTAGTATCTAAACCCGTCATGTAGTATCTAAACCCGTCATGTAGTATCTAAACCCGTCATGTAGTATCTAAACCCGTCATGTAGTATCTAAACCCGTCATGTAGTATCTAAACCTGTCATGTAGTATCTAAACCCGTCATGTAGTATCTAAACCCGTCATGTAGTATCTAAACCCGTCATGTAGTATCTAAACCCGTCATGTAGTATCTAAACCCGTCATGTAGTATCTAAACCCGTCATGTAGTATCTAAACCCGTCATGTAGTATCTAAACCCGTCATGTAGTATCTAAACCCGTCATGTAGTATCTAAACCCGTCATGTAGTATCTAAACCCGTCATGTAGTATCTAAACCCGTCATGTAGTATCTAAACCCGTCATGTAGTATCTAAACCCGTCATGTAGTATCTAAACCCGTCATGTAGTATCTAAACCCGTCATGTAGTATCTAAACCCGTCATGTAGTATCTAAACCCGTCATGTAGTATCTAAACCCGTCATGTAGTATCTAAACCCGTCATGTAGTATCTAAACCCGTCATGTAGTATCTAAACCCGTCATGTAGTATCTAAACCCGTCATGTAGTATCTAAACCCGTCATGTAGTATCTAAACCCGTCATGTAGTATCTAAACCCGTCATGTAGTATCTAAACCCGTCATGTAGTATCTAAACACGTCATGTAGTATCTAAACCCGTCATGTAGTATCTAAACCCGTCATGTAGTATCTAAACCCGTCATGTAGTATCTAAACCCGTCATGTAGTATCTAAACCTGTCATGTAGTATCTAAACCTGTCATGTAGTATCTAAACCCGTCATGTAGTATCTAAACCCGTCATGTAGTATCTAAACCCGTCATGTAGTATCTAAACCCGTCATGTAGTATCTAAACCCGTCATGTAGTATCTAAACCCGTCATGTAGTATCTAAACCCGTCATGTAGTATCTAAACCCGTCATGTAGTATCTAAACCCGTCATGTAGTATCTAAACCCGTCATGTAGTATCTAAACCCGTCATGTAGTATCTAAACCCGTCATGTAGTATCTAAACCCGTCATGTAGTATCTAAACCCGTCATGTAGTATCTAAACCCGTCATGTAGTATCTAAACCCGTCATGTAGTATCTAAACCCGTCATGTAGTATCTAAACCCGTCATGTAGTATCTAAACCCGTCATGTAGTATCTAAACCCGTCATGTAGTATCTAAACCCGTCATGTAGTATCTAAACCCGTCATGTAGTATCTAAACCCGTCATGTAGTATCTAAACCCGTCATGTAGTATCTAAACCCGTCATGTAGTATCTAAACCCGTCATGTAGTATCTAAACCCGTCATGTAGTATCTAAACCCGTCATGTAGTATCTAAACCCGTCATGTAGTACCTAAACCCGTCATGTAGTATCTAAACCCGTCATGTAGTATCTAAACCTGTCATGTAGTATCTAAACCTGTCATGTAGTATCTAAACCCGTCATGTAGTATCTAAACCCGTCATGTAGTATCTAAACCCGTCATGTAGTATCTAAACCTGTCATGTAGTATCTAAACCTGTCATGTAGTATCTAAACCTGTCATGTAGTATCTAAACCCGTCATGTAGTATCTAAACCCGTCATGTAGTATCTAAACCCGTCATGTAGTATCTAAACCCGTCATGTAGTATCTAAACCCGTCATGTAGTATCTAAACCCGTCATGTAGTATCTAAACCCGTCATGTAGTATCTAAACCCGTCATGTAGTATCTAAACCCGTCATGTAGTATCTAAACCCGTCATGTAGTATCTAAACCCGTCATGTAGTATCTAAACCCGTCATGTAGTATCTAAACCCGTCATGTAGTATCTAAACCCGTCATGTAGTATCTAAACCCGTCATGTAGTATCTAAACCCGTCATGTAGTATCTAAACCCGTCATGTAGTATCTAAACCCGTCATGTAGTATCTAAACCCGTCATGTAGTATCTAAACCTGTCATGTAGTATCTAAACCTGTCATGTAGTATCTAAACCCGTCATGTAGTATCTAAACCTGTCATGTAGTATCTAAACCCGTCATGTAGTATCTAAACCTGTCATGTAGTATCTAAACCCTATCATGTAGTATCTAAACCCGTCATGTAGTATCTAAACCTGTCATGTAGTATCTAAACCCGTCATGTAGTATCTAAACCCGTCATGTAGTATCTAAACCCGTCATGTAGTATCTAAACCCGTCATGTAGTATCTAAACCCGTCATGTAGTATCTAAACCCGTCATGTAGTATCTAAACCCGTCATGTAGTATCTAAACCCGTCATGTAGTATCTAAACCCGTCATGTAGTATCTAAACCCGTCATGTAGTATCTAAACCCGTCATGTAGTATCTAAACCCGTCATGTAGTATCTAAACCCGTCATGTAGTATCTAAACCCGTCATGTAGTATCTAAACCCGTCATGTAGTATCTAAACCCGTCATGTAGTATCTAAACCCGTCATGTAGTATCTAAACACGTCATGTAGTATCTAAACCCGTCATGTAGTATCTAAACCCGTCATGTAGTATCTAAACCCGTCATGTAGTATCTAAACCTGTCATGTAGTATCTAAACCCGTCATGTAGTATCTAAACCTGTCATGTAGTATCTAAACCCGTCATGTAGTATCTAAACCCGTCATGTAGTATCTAAACCCGTCATGTAGTATCTAAACCCGTCATGTAGTATCTAAACCCGTCATGTAGTATCTAAACCCGTCATGTAGTATCTAAACCCGTCATGTAGTATCTAAACCCGTCATGTAGTATCTAAACCCGTCATGTAGTATCTAAACCCGTCATGTAGTATCTAAACCCGTCATGTAGTATCTAAACCCGTCATGTAGTATCTAAACCCGTCATGTAGTATCTAAACCCGTCATGTAGTATCTAAACCCGTCATGTAGTATCTAAACCCGTCATGTAGTATCTAAACCCGTCATGTAGTATCTAAACCCGTCATGTAGTATCTAAACCCGTCATGTAGTATCTAAACCCGTCATGTAGTATCTAAACCCGTCATGTAGTATCTAAACCCGTCATGTAGTATCTAAACCTGTCATGTAGTATCTAAACCCGTCATGTAGTATCTAAACCCGTCATGTAGTATCTAAACCTGTCATGTAGTATCTAAACCCGTCATGTAGTATCTAAACCCGTCATGTAGTATCTAAACCCGTCATGTAGTATCTAAACCCGTCATGTAGTATCTAAACCCGTCATGTAGTATCTAAACCCGTCATGTAGTATCTAAACCCGTCATGTAGTATCTAAACGCGTCATGTAGTATCTAAACCCGTCATGTAGTATCTAAACCCGTCATGTAGTATCTAAACCCGTCATGTAGTATCTAAACCCGTCATGTAGTATCTAAACCCGTCATGTAGTATCTAAACCTGTCATGTAGTATCTAAACCCGTCATGTAGTATCTAAACCCGTCATGTAGTATCTAAACCCGTCATGTAGTATCTAAACCCGTCATGTAGTATCTAAACCTGTCATGTAGTATCTAAACCCGTCATGTAGTATCTAAACCTGTCATGTAGTATCTAAACCCGTCATGTAGTATCTAAACCCGTCATGTAGTATCTAAACCCGTCATGTAGTATCTAAACCCGTCATGTAGTATCTAAACCCGTCATGTAGTATCTAAACCCGTCATGTAGTATCTAAACCCGTCATGTAGTATCTAAACCCGTCATGTAGTATCTAAACCCGTCATGTAGTATCTAAACCCGTCATGTAGTATCTAAACCCGTCATGTAGTATCTAAACCCGTCATGTAGTATCTAAACCCGTCATGTAGTATCTAAACCCGTCATGTAGTATCTAAACCCGTCATGTAGTATCTAAACCCGTCATGTAGTATCTAAACCCGTCATGTAGTATCTAAACCTGTCATGTAGTATCTAAACCTGTCATGTAGTATCTAAACCCGTCATGTAGTATCTAAACCCGTCATGTAGTATCTAAACCCGTCATGTAGTATCTAAACCCGTCATGTAGTATCTAAACCCGTCATGTAGTATCTAAACCCGTCATGTAGTATCTAAACCCGTCATGTAGTATCTAAACCCGTCATGTAGTATCTAAACCCGTCATGTAGTATCTAAACCCGTCATGTAGTATCTAAACCCGTCATGTAGTATCTAAACCCGTCATGTAGTATCTAAACCCGTCATGTAGTATCTAAACCCGTCATGTAGTATCTAAACCCGTCATGTAGTATCTAAACCCGTCATGTAGTATCTAAACCCGTCATGTAGTATCTAAACCCGTCATGTAGTATCTAAACCCGTCATGTAGTATCTAAACCTGTCATGTAGTATCTAAACCTGTCATGTAGTATCTAAACCCGTCATGTAGTATCTAAACCCGTCATGTAGTATCTAAACCCGTCATGTAGTATCTAAACCCGTCATGTAGTATCTAAACCCGTCATGTAGTATCTAAACCTGTCATGTAGTATCTAAACCCGTCATGTAGTATCTAAACCCGTCATGTAGTATCTAAACCCGTCATGTAGTATCTAAACCCGTCATGTAGTATCTAAACCCGTCATGTAGTATCTAAACCCGTCATGTAGTATCTAAACCCGTCATGTAGTATCTAAACCCGTCATGTAGTATCTAAACCCGTCATGTAGTATCTAAACCCGTCATGTAGTATCTAAACCCGTCATGTAGTATCTAAACCCGTCATGTAGTATCTAAACCCGTCATGTAGTATCTAAACCCGTCATGTAGTATCTAAACCCGTCATGTAGTATCTAAACCCGTCATGTAGTATCTAAACGCGTCATGTAGTATCTAAACCCGTCATGTAGTATCTAAACCCGTCATGTAGTATCTAAACCCGTCATGTAGTATCTAAACCCGTCATGTAGTTTCTAAACCCGTCCTGTAGTATCTAAACCCGTCATGTAGTATCTAAACCCGTCATGTAGTATCTAAACCCGTCATGTAGTATCTAAACCCGTCATGTAGTATCTAAACCCGTCATGTAGTATCTAAACCCGTCATGTAGTATCTAAACCCGTCATGTAGTATCTAAACCCGTCATGTAGTATCTAAACCCGTCATGTAGTATCTAAACCCGTCATGTAGTATCTAAACCCGTCATGTAGTATCTAAACCCGTCATGTAGTATCTAAACCCGTCATGTAGTATCTAAACCCGTCATGTAGTATCTAAACCCGTCATGTAGTATCTAAACCCGTCATGTAGTATCTAAACCCGTCATGTAGTATCTAAACCCGTCATGTAGTATCTAAACCCGTCATGTAGTATCTAAACCCGTCATGTAGTATCTAAACCCGTCATGTAGTATCTAAACCCGTCATGTAGTATCTAAACCCGTCATGTAGTATCTAAACCCGTCATGTAGTATCTAAACCCGTCATGTAGTATCTAAACCCGTCATGTAGTATCTAAACCCGTCATGTAGTATCTAAACCCGTCATGTAGTATCTAAACCCGTCATGTAGTATCTAAACCCGTCATGTAGTATCTAAACCCGTCATGTAGTATCTAAACCTGTCATGTAGTATCTAAACCCGTCATGTAGTATCTAAACCCGTCATGTAGTATCTAAACCCGTCATGTAGTATCTAAACCCGTCATGTAGTATCTAAACCCGTCATGTAGTATCTAAACCCGTCATGTAGTATCTAAACCCGTCATGTAGTATCTAAACCCGTCATGTAGTATCTAAACCCGTCATGTAGTATCTAAACCCGTCATGTAGTATCTAAACCCGTCATGTAGTATCTAAACCCGTCATGTAGTATCTAAACCCGTCATGTAGTATCTAAACCCGTCATGTAGTATCTAAACCCGTCATGTAGTATCTAAACCCGTCATGTAGTATCTAAACCCGTCATGTAGTATCTAAACCCGTCATGTAGTATCTAAACCCGTCATGTAGTATCTAAACCCGTCATGTAGTATCTAAACCCGTCATGTAGTATCTAAACCCGTCATGTAGTATCTAAACCCGTCATGTAGTATCTAAACCCGTCATGTAGTATCTAAACCCGTCATGTAGTATCTAAACCCGTCATGTAGTATCTAAACCCGTCATGTAGTATCTAAACCCGTCATGTAGTATCTAAACCCGTCATGTAGTATCTAAACCCGTCATGTAGTATCTAAACCCGTCATGTAGTATCTAAACCTGTCATGTAGTATCTAAACCCGTCATGTAGTATCTAAACCCGTCATGTAGTATCTAAACCTGTCATGTAGTATCTAAACCCGTCATGTAGTATCTAAACCCGTCATGTAGTATCTAAACCTGTCATGTAGTATCTAAACCTGTCATGTAGTATCTAAACCCGTCATGTAGTATCTAAACCCGTCATGTAGTATCTAAACCCGTCATGTAGTATCTAAACCCGTCATGTAGTATCTAAACCCGTCATGTAGTATCTAAACCCGTCATGTAGTATCTAAACCCGTCATGTAGTATCTAAACCCGTCATGTAGTATCTAAACCCGTCATGTAGTATCTAAACCCGTCATGTAGTATCTAAACCTGTCATGTAGTATCTAAACCCGTCATGTAGTATCTAAACCCGTCATGTAGTATCTAAACCCGTCATGTAGTATCTAAACCCGTCATGTAGTATCTAAACCCGTCATGTAGTATCTAAACCTGTCATGTAGTATCTAAACCTGTCATCTAGTATCTAAACCTGTCATGTAGTATCTAAACCTGTCATGTAGTATCTAAACCCGTCATGTAGTATCTAAACCCGTCATGTAGTATCTAAACCCGTCATGTAGTATCTAAACCCGTCATGTAGTATCTAAACCCGTCATGTAGTATCTAAACCCGTCATGTAGTATCTAAACCCGTCATGTAGTATCTAAACCCGTCATGTAGTATCTAAACCTGTCATGTAGTATCTAAACCCGTCATGTAGTATCTAAACCCGTCATGTAGTATCTAAACCCGTCATGTAGTATCTAAACCCGTCATGTAGTATCTAAACCCGTCATGTAGTATCTAAACCCGTCATGTAGTATCTAAACCCGTCATGTAGTATCTAAACCCGTCATGTAGTATCTAAACCCGTCATGTAGTATCTAAACCCGTCATGTAGTATCTAAACCCGTCATGTAGTATCTAAACCCGTCATGTAGTATCTAAACCCGTCATGTAGTATCTAAACCCGTCATGTAGTATCTAAACCCGTCATGTAGTATCTAAACCCGTCATGTAGTATCTAAACCCGTCATGTAGTATCTAAACCCGTCATGTAGTATCTAAACCCGTCATCTAGTATCTAAACCCGTCATGTAGTATCTAAACCCGTCATGTAGTATCTAAACCCGTCATGTAGTATCTAAACCCGTCATGTAGTATCTAAACCCGTCATGTAGTATCTAAACCCGTCATGTAGTATCTAAACCCGTCATGTAGTATCTAAACCCGTCATGTAGTATCTAAACCCGTCATGTAGTATCTAAACCCGTCATGTAGTATCTAAACCCGTCATGTAGTATCTAAACCCGTCATGTAGTATCTAAACCCGTCATGTAGTATCTAAACCCGTCATGTAGTATCTAAACCCGTCATGTAGTATCTAAACCTGTCATCTAGTATCTAAACCTGTCATCTAGTATCTAAACCCGTCATGTAGTATCTAAACCCGTCATCTAGTATCTAAACCTGTCATGTAGTATCTAAACCCGTCATGTAGTATCTAAACCCGTCATGTAGTATCTAAACCTGTCATGTAGTATCTAAACCCGTCATGTAGTATCTAAACCCGTCATGTAGTATCTAAACCCGTCATGTAGTATCTAAACCTGTCATGTAGTATCTAAACCCGTCATGTAGTATCTAAACCCGTCATGTAGTATCTAAACCCGTCATGTAGTATCTAAACCCGTCATCTAGTATCTAAACGCGTCATGTAGTATCTAAACCCGTCATGTAGTATCTAAACCCGTCATGTAGTATCTAAACGCGTCATGTAGTATCTAAACCCGTCATGTAGTATCTAAACCCGTCATGTAGTATCTAAACCCGTCATGTAGTATCTAAACCCGTCATGTAGTATCTAAACCCGTCATGTAGTATCTAAACCCGTCATGTAGTATCTAAACCCGTCATGTAGTATCTAAACCCGTCATGTAGTATCTAAACCCGTCATGTAGTATCTAAACCCGTCATGTAGTATCTAAACCCGTCATGTAGTATCTAAACCCGTCATGTAGTATCTAAACCCGTCATGTAGTATCTAAACCCGTCATGTAGTATCTAAACCCGTCATGTAGTATCTAAACCCGTCATGTAGTATCTAAACCCGTCATGTAGTATCTAAACCCGTCATGTAGTATCTAAACCCGTCATGTAGTATCTAAACCCGTCATGTAGTATCTAAACCCGTCATGTAGTATCTAAACCCGTCATGTAGTATCTAAACCCGTCATGTAGTATCTAAACCCGTCATGTAGTATCTAAACCCGTCATGTAGTATCTAAACCCGTCATGTAGTATCTAAACCCGTCATGTAGTATCTAAACCCGTCATCTAGTATCTAAACCCGTCATGTAGTATCTAAACCTGTCATGTAGTATCTAAACCTGTCATGTAGTATCTAAACCCGTCATGTAGTATCTAAACCCGTCATGTAGTATCTAAACCCGTCATGTAGTATCTAAACCCGTCATGTAGTATCTAAACCTGTCATGTAGTATCTAAACCTGTCATGTAGTATCTAAACCCGTCATGTAGTATCTAAACCCGTCATGTAGTATCTAAACCCGTCATGTAGTATCTAAACCCGTCATGTAGTATCTAAACCCGTCATGTAGTATCTAAACCCGTCATGTAGTATCTAAACCCGTCATGTAGTATCTAAACCCGTCATGTAGTATCTAAACCCGTCATGTAGTATCTAAACCCGTCATGTAGTATCTAAACCCGTCATGTAGTATCTAAACCCGTCATGTAGTATCTAAACCCGTCATGTAGTATCTAAACCCGTCATGTAGTATCTAAACCCGTCATGTAGTATCTAAACCCGTCATGTAGTATCTAAACCCGTCATGTAGTATCTAAACCTGTCATGTAGTATCTAAACCCGTCATGTAGTATCTAAACCCGTCATGTAGTATCTAAACCCGTCATGTAGTATCTAAACCCGTCATGTAGTATCTAAACCCGTCATGTAGTATCTAAACCCGTCATGTAGTATCTAAACCCGTCATGTAGTATCTAAACCCGTCATGTAGTATCTAAACCTGTCATGTAGTATCTAAACCTGTCATGTAGTATCTAAACCCGTCATGTAGTATCTAAACCTGTCATGTAGTATCTAAACCCGTCATGTAGTATCTAAACCCGTCATGTAGTATCTAAACCCGTCATGTAGTATCTAAACCCGTCATGTAGTATCTAAACCCGTCATGTAGTATCTAAACCCGTCATGTAGTATCTAAACCCGTCATGTAGTATCTAAACCCGTCATGTAGTATCTAAACCCGTCATGTAGTATCTAAACCCGTCATGTAGTATCTAAACCCGTCATGTAGTATCTAAACCCGTCATGTAGTATCTAAACCTGTCATGTAGTATCTAAACCCGTCATGTAGTATCTAAACCCGTCATGTAGTATCTAAACCCGTCATGTAGTATCTAAACCCGTCATGTAGTATCTAAACCCGTCATGTAGTATCTAAACCCGTCATGTAGTATCTAAACCCGTCATGTAGTATCTAAACCCGTCATGTAGTATCTAAACCCGTCATGTAGTATCTAAACCCGTCATGTAGTATCTAAACCCGTCATGTAGTATCTAAACCCGTCATGTAGTATCTAAACCCGTCATGTAGTATCTAAACCCGTCATGTAGTATCTAAACCCGTCATGTAGTATCTAAACCCGTCATGTAGTATCTAAACCCGTCATGTAGTATCTAAACCCGTCATGTAGTATCTAAACCCGTCATGTAGTATCTAAACCCGTCATGTAGTATCTAAACCCGTCATGTAGTATCTAAACCCGTCATGTAGTATCTAAACCCGTCATGTAGTATCTAAACCCGTCATGTAGTATCTAAACCCGTCATGTAGTATCTAAACCCGTCATGTAGTATCTAAACCCGTCATGTAGTATCTAAACCCGTCATGTAGTATCTAAACCCGTCATGTAGTATCTAAACCCGTCATGTAGTATCTAAACCCGTCATGTAGTATCTAAACCCGTCATGTAGTATCTAAACCCGTCATGTAGTATCTAAACCCGTCATGTAGTATCTAAACCCGTCATGTAGTATCTAAACCCGTCATGTAGTATCTAAACCCGTCATGTAGTATCTAAACCCGTCATCTAGTATCTAAACCCGTCATGTAGTATCTAAACCCGTCATGTAGTATCTAAACCCGTCATGTAGTATCTAAACCCGTCATGTAGTATCTAAACCCGTCATGTAGTATCTAAACCCGTCATGTAGTATCTAAACCCGTCATGTAGTATCTAAACCCGTCATGTAGTATCTAAACCTGTCATGTAGTATCTAAACCCGTCATGTAGTATCTAAACCCGTCATGTAGTATCTAAACCCGTCATGTAGTATCTAAACCCGTCATGTAGTATCTAAACCCGTCATGTAGTATCTAAACCCGTCATGTAGTATCTAAACCCGTCATGTAGTATCTAAACCCGTCATGTAGTATCTAAACCCGTCATGTAGTATCTAAACCCGTCATGTAGTATCTAAACCCGTCATGTAGTATCTAAACCCGTCATGTAGTATCTAAACCCGTCATGTAGTATCTAAACCCGTCATGTAGTATCTAAACCCGTCATGTAGTATCTAAACCCGTCATGTAGTATCTAAACCCGTCATGTAGTATCTAAACCCGTCATGTAGTATCTAAACCCGTCATGTAGTATCTAAACCTGTCATGTAGTATCTAAACCCGTCATGTAGTATCTAAACCCGTCATGTAGTATCTAAACCCGTCATGTAGTATCTAAACCCGTCATGTAGTATCTAAACCCGTCATGTAGTATCTAAACCCGTCATGTAGTATCTAAACCCGTCATGTAGTATCTAAACCCGTCATGTAGTATCTAAACCCGTCATGTAGTATCTAAACCCGTCATGTAGTATCTAAACCCGTCATGTAGTATCTAAACCCGTCATGTAGTATCTAAACCCGTCATGTAGTATCTAAACCCGTCATGTAGTATCTAAACCCGTCATGTAGTATCTAAACCCGTCATGTAGTATCTAAACCCGTCATGTAGTATCTAAACCCGTCATGTAGTATCTAAACCCGTCATGTAGTATCTAAACCCGTCATGTAGTATCTAAACCCGTCATGTAGTATCTAAACCCGTCATGTAGTATCTAAACCCGTCATGTAGTATCTAAACCCGTCATGTAGTATCTAAACCCGTCATGTAGTATCTAAACCCGTCATGTAGTATCTAAACCCGTCATGTAGTATCTAAACCCGTCATGTAGTATCTAAACCCGTCATGTAGTATCTAAACCCGTCATGTAGTATCTAAACCCGTCATGTAGTATCTAAACCCGTCATGTAGTATCTAAACCCGTCATGTAGTATCTAAACCCGTCATGTAGTATCTAAACCCGTCATGTAGTATCTAAACCCGTCATGTAGTATCTAAACCCGTCATGTAGTATCTAAACCCGTCATGTAGTATCTAAACCCGTCATGTAGTATCTAAACCCGTCATGTAGTATCTAAACCCGTCATGTAGTATCTAAACCCGTCATGTAGTATCTAAACCCGTCATGTAGTATCTAAACCTGTCATGTAGTATCTAAACCCGTCATGTAGTATCTAAACCCGTCATGTAGTATCTAAACCCGTCATGTAGTATCTAAACCCGTCATGTAGTATCTAAACCCGTCATGTAGTATCTAAACCCGTCATGTAGTATCTAAACCCGTCATGTAGTATCTAAACCCGTCATGTAGTATCTAAACCCGTCATGTAGTATCTAAACCCGTCATGTAGTATCTAAACCCGTCATGTAGTATCTAAACCCGTCATGTAGTATCTAAACCCGTCATGTAGTATCTAAACCCGTCATGTAGTATCTAAACCCGTCATGTAGTATCTAAACCCGTCATGTAGTATCTAAACCCGTCATGTAGTATCTAAACCCGTCATGTAGTATCTAAACCCGTCATGTAGTATCTAAACCCGTCATGTAGTATCTAAACCTGTCATGTAGTATCTAAACCCGTCATGTAGTATCTAAACCCGTCATGTAGTATCTAAACCCGTCATGTAGTATCTAAACCCGTCATGTAGTATCTAAACCCGTCATGTAGTATCTAAACCCGTCATGTAGTATCTAAACCCGTCATGTAGTATCTAAACCCGTCATGTAGTATCTAAACCCGTCATGTAGTATCTAAACCCGTCATGTAGTATCTAAACCCGTCATGTAGTATCTAAACCCGTCATGTAGTATCTAAACCCGTCATGTAGTATCTAAACCCGTCATGTAGTATCTAAACCCGTCATGTAGTATCTAAACCTGTCATGTAGTATCTAAACCCGTCATGTAGTATCTAAACCCGTCATGTAGTATCTAAACCCGTCATGTAGTATCTAAACCCGTCATGTAGTATCTAAACCCGTCATGTAGTATCTAAACCCGTCATGTAGTATCTAAACCCGTCATGTAGTATCTAAACCCGTCATGTAGTATCTAAACCCGTCATGTAGTATCTAAACCCGTCATGTAGTATCTAAACCCGTCATGTAGTATCTAAACCCGTCATGTAGTATCTAAACCCGTCATGTAGTATCTAAACCCGTCATGTAGTATCTAAACCCGTCATGTAGTATCTAAACCCGTCATGTAGTATCTAAACCCGTCATGTAGTATCTAAACCCGTCATGTAGTATCTAAACCCGTCATGTAGTATCTAAACCCGTCATGTAGTATCTAAACCCGTCATGTAGTATCTAAACCCGCCATGTAGTATCTAAACCTATCATGTAGTATCTAAACCTATCATGTAGTATCTAAACCCGTCATGTAGTATCTAAACCCGTCATGTAGTATCTAAACCCGTAATGTAGTATCTAAACCCGTCATGTAGTATCTAAACCCGTCATGTAGTATCTAAACCCGTCATGTAGTATCTAAACCCGTCATGTAGTATCTAAACCCGCCATGAAGTATCTAAACCCGTCATGTAGTATCTTAACCCGTCATGTAGTATCTAAACCCGTCATGTAGTATCTAAACCCGTCATGTAGTATCTAAACCCGTCATGTAGTATCTAAACCCGTCATGTAGTATCTAAACACGTCATGTAGTATCTAAACCCGTCATGTAGTACCTAAACCCGTCATGTAGTATCTAAACCCGTCATGTAGTATCTAAACATATCATGTAGTATCTAAACCTATCATGTAGTACCTAAACCTGTCATGTAGTATCTAAACCTGTCATGTAGTATCTAAACCCGTCATGTAGTATCTAAACCTATCATGTAGTATCTAAACCTATCATGTAGTATCTAAACCTGTCATGTAGTATCTAAACCCGTCATGTAGTATCTAAACCCGTCATGTAGTATCTAAACCCGTCATGTAGCATCTAAACCCGTCATGTAGTATCTAAACCCGTCATGTAGTATCTAAACCCGCCATGTAGTATCTAAACCCGTCATGTAGTATCTAAACCTGTCATGTAGTATCTAAACCCGTCATGTAGTATCTAAACCCGTCATGTAGTATCTAAACCCGTCATGTAGTATCTAAACCTATCATGTAGTATCTAAACCTATCATGTAGTATCTAAACCTATCATGTAGTATCTAAACCCGTCATGTAGTATCTAAACCCGTCATGTAGTATCTAAACCCGTCATGTAGTATCTAAACCCGCCATGTAGTATCTAAACCCGTCATGTAGTATCTAAACCCGTCATGTAGTATCTAAACCTGTCATGTAGTATCTAAACCCGTCATGTAGTATCTAAACCCGTCATGTAGTATCTAAACCCGTCATGTAGTATCTAAACCTATCATGTAGTATCTAAACCTATCATGTAGTATCTAAACCCGTCATGTAGTATCTAAACCCGTCATGTAGTATCTAAACCCGTCATGTAGTATCTAAACCCGTCATGTAGTATCTAAACCCGTCATGTAGTATCTAAACCCGTCATGTAGTATCTAAACCCGTCATGTAGTATCTAAACCCGTCATGTAGTATCTAAACCCGTCATGTAGTATCTAAACCCGTCATGTAGTATCTAAACCCGTCATGTAGTATCTAAACCCGTCATGTAGTATCTAAACCCGTCATGTAGTATCTAAACCCGTCATGTAGTATCTAAACCCGTCATGTAGTATCTAAACCCGTCATGTAGTATCTAAACCCGTCATGTAGTATCTAAACCCGCCATGTAGTATCTAAACCCGTCATGTAGTATCTAAACCCGTCATGTAGTATCTAAACCCGTCATGTAGTATCTAAACCTATCATGTAGTATCTAAACCCGTCATGTAGTATCTAAACCTGTCATGTAGTATCTAAACCTATCATGTAGTATCTAAACCCGTCATGTAGTATCTAAACCCGTCATGTAGTATCTAAACCCGTCATGTAGTATCTAAACCCGTCATGTAGTATCTAAACCCGCCATGTAGTATCTAAACCCGTCATGTAGTATCTAAACCCGTCATGTAGTATCTAAACGCGTCATGTAGTATCTAAACCTGTCATGTAGTATCTAAACCTGTCATGTAGTATCTAAACCCGTCATGTAGTATCTAAACCTATCATGTAGTATCTAAACCTATCATGTAGTATCTAAACCTATCATGTAGTATCTAAACCCGTCATGTAGTATCTAAACCCGTCATGTAGTATCTAAACCCGTCATGTAGTATCTAAACCCGTCATGTAGTATCTAAACCTATCATGTAGTATCTAAACCTATCATGTAGTATCTAAACCTGTCATGTAGTATCTAAACCCGTCATGTAGTATCTAAACCCGTCATGTAGTATCTAAACCCGTCATGTAGTATCTAAACCCGTCATGTAGTATCTAAACCCGTCATGTAGTATCTAAACCCGTCATGTAGTATCTAAACCCGTCATGTAGTATCTAAACCCGTCATGTAGTATCTAAACCCGTCATGTAGTATCTAAACATATCATGTAGTATCTAAACCCGTCATGTAGTATCTAAATATATCATGTAGTATCTAAACCTATCATGTAGTATCTAAACCTGTCATGTAGTATCTAAACCCGTCATGTAGTATCTAAACCCGTCATGTAGTATCTAAACCCGTCATGTAGTATCTAAACCCGTCATGTAGTATCTAAACGCGTCATGTAGTATCTAAACCCGTCATGTAGTATCTAAACCCGTCATGTAGTATCTAAACCCGTCATGTAGTATCTAAACCCGTCATGTAGTATCTAAACCCGTCATGTAGTATCTAAACCCGTCATGTAGTATCTAAACCCGTCATGTAGTATCTAAACCCGTCATGTAGTATCTAAACCCGTCATGTAGTATCTAAACCCGTCATGTAGTATCTAAACCCGTCATGTAGTATCTAAACCCGTCATGTAGTATCTAAACCCGTCATGTAGTATCTAAACCCGTCATGTAGTATCTAAACCCGTCATGTAGTATCTAAACCCGTCATGTAGTATCTAAACCCGTCATGTAGTATCTAAACCCGTCATGTAGTATCTAAACCCGTCATGTAGTATCTAAACCCGTCATGTAGTATCTAAACCCGTCATGTAGTATCTAAACCCGTCATGTAGTATCTAAACCCGTCATGTAGTATCTAAACCCGTCATGTAGTATCTAAACCCGTCATGTAGTATCTAAACCCGTCATGTAGTATCTAAACCCGTCATGTAGTATCTAAACCCGTCATGTAGTATCTAAACCCGTCATGTAGTATCTAAACCCGTCATGTAGTATCTAAACCCGTCATGTAGTATCTAAACCCGTCATGTAGTATCTAAACCCGTCATGTAGTATCTAAACCCGTCATGTAGTATCTAAACCCGTCATGTAGTATCTAAACCCGTCATGTAGTATCTAAACCCGTCATGTAGTATCTAAACCCGTCATGTAGTATCTAAACCTGTCATGTAGTATCTAAACCCGTCATGTAGTATCTAAACCCGTCATGTAGTATCTAAACCCGTCATGTAGTATCTAAACCCGTCATGTAGTATCTAAACCCGTCATGTAGTATCTAAACCCGTCATGTAGTATCTAAACCCGTCATGTAGTATCTAAACCCGTCATGTAGTATCTAAACCCGTCATGTAGTATCTAAACCCGTCATGTAGTATCTAAACCCGTCATGTAGTATCTAAACCCGTCATGTAGTATCTAAACCCGTCATGTAGTATCTAAACCCGTCATGTAGTATCTAAACCCGTCATGTAGTATCTAAACCCGTCATGTAGTATCTAAACCCGTCATGTAGTATCTAAACCCGTCATGTAGTATCTAAACCCGTCATGTAGTATCTAAACCCGTCATGTAGTATCTAAACCCGTCATGTAGTATCTAAACCCGTCATGTAGTATCTAAACCCGTCATGTAGTATCTAAACCCGTCATGTAGTATCTAAACCCGTCATGTAGTATCTAAACCCGTCATGTAGTATCTAAACCCGTCATGTAGTATCTAAACCCGTCATGTAGTATCTAAACCCGTCATGTAGTATCTAAACCCGTCATGTAGTATCTAAACCCGTCATGTAGTATCTAAACCCGTCATGTAGTATCTAAACCCGTCATGTAGTATCTAAACCCGTCATGTAGTATCTAAACCCGTCATGTAGTATCTAAACCCGTCATGTAGTATCTAAACCCGTCATGTAGTATCTAAACCCGTCATGTAGTATCTAAACCCGTCATGTAGTATCTAAACCCGTCATGTAGTATCTAAACCCGTCATGTAGTATCTAAACCCGTCATGTAGTATCTAAACCCGTCATGTAGTATCTAAACCCGTCATGTAGTATCTAAACCCGTCATGTAGTATCTAAACCCGTCATGTAGTATCTAAACCCGTCATGTAGTATCTAAACCCGTCATGTAGTATCTAAACCCGTCATGTAGTATCTAAACCCGTCATGTAGTATCTAAACCCGTCATGTAGTATCTAAACCCGTCATGTAGTATCTAAACCCGTCATGTAGTATCTAAACCCGTCATGTAGTATCTAAACCCGTCATGTAGTATCTAAACCCGTCATGTAGTATCTAAACCCGTCATGTAGTATCTAAACCCGTCATGTAGTATCTAAACCCGTCATGTAGTATCTAAACCCGTCATGTAGTATCTAAACCCGTCATGTAGTATCTAAACCCGTCATGTAGTATCTAAACCCGTCATGTAGTATCTAAACCCGTCATGTAGTATCTAAACCCGTCATGTAGTATCTAAACCCGTCATGTAGTATCTAAACCCGTCATGTAGTATCTAAACCCGTCATGTAGTATCTAAACCCGTCATGTAGTATCTAAACCCGTCATGTAGTATCTAAACCCGTCATGTAGTATCTAAACCCGTCATGTAGTATCTAAACCCGTCATGTAGTATCTAAACCCGTCATGTAGTATCTAAACCCGTCATGTAGTATCTAAACCCGTCATGTAGTATCTAAACCCGTCATGTAGTATCTAAACCCGTCATGTAGTATCTAAACCCGTCATGTAGTATCTAAACCCGTCATGTAGTATCTAAACCCGTCATGTAGTATCTAAACCCGTCATGTAGTATCTAAACCCGTCATGTAGTATCTAAACCCGTCATGTAGTATCTAAACCCGTCATGTAGTATCTAAACCCGTCATGTAGTATCTAAACCCGTCATGTAGTATCTAAACCCGTCATGTAGTATCTAAACCCGTCATGTAGTATCTAAACCCGTCATGTAGTATCTAAACCCGTCATGTAGTATCTAAACCCGTCATGTAGTATCTAAACCCGTCATGTAGTATCTAAACCCGTCATGTAGTATCTAAACCCGTCATGTAGTATCTAAACCCGTCATGTAGTATCTAAACCCGTCATGTAGTATCTAAACCCGTCATGTAGTATCTAAACCCGTCATGTAGTATCTAAACCCGTCATGTAGTATCTAAACCCGTCATGTAGTATCTAAACCCGTCATGTAGTATCTAAACCCGTCATGTAGTATCTAAACCCGTCATGTAGTATCTAAACCCGTCATGTAGTATCTAAACCCGTCATGTAGTATCTAAACCCGTCATGTAGTATCTAAACCCGTCATGTAGTATCTAAACCCGTCATGTAGTATCTAAACCCGTCATGTAGTATCTAAACCCGTCATGTAGTATCTAAACCCGTCATGTAGTATCTAAACCCGTCATGTAGTATCTAAACCCGTCATGTAGTATCTAAACCCGTCATGTAGTATCTAAACCCGTCATGTAGTATCTAAACCCGTCATGTAGTATCTAAACCCGTCATGTAGTATCTAAACCCGTCATGTAGTATCTAAACCCGTCATGTAGTATCTAAACCCGTCATGTAGTATCTAAACCCGTCATGTAGTATCTAAACCCGTCATGTAGTATCTAAACCCGTCATGTAGTATCTAAACCCGTCATGTAGTATCTAAACCCGTCATGTAGTATCTAAACCCGTCATGTAGTATCTAAACCCGTCATGTAGTATCTAAACCCGTCATGTAGTATCTAAACCCGTCATGTAGTATCTAAACCCGTCATGTAGTATCTAAACCCGTCATGTAGTATCTAAACCCGTCATGTAGTATCTAAACCCGTCATGTAGTATCTAAACCCGTCATGTAGTATCTAAACCCGTCATGTAGTATCTAAACCCGTCATGTAGTATCTAAACCCGTCATGTAGTATCTAAACCCGTCATGTAGTATCTAAACCCGTCATGTAGTATCTAAACCCGTCATGTAGTATCTAAACCCGTCATGTAGTATCTAAACCCGTCATGTAGTATCTAAACCCGTCATGTAGTATCTAAACCCGTCATGTAGTATCTAAACCCGTCATGTAGTATCTAAACCCGTCATGTAGTATCTAAACCCGTCATGTAGTATCTAAACCCGTCATGTAGTATCTAAACCCGTCATGTAGTATCTAAACCCGTCATGTAGTATCTAAACCCGTCATGTAGTATCTAAACCCGTCATGTAGTATCTAAACCCGTCATGTAGTATCTAAACCCGTCATGTAGTATCTAAACCCGTCATGTAGTATCTAAACCCGTCATGTAGTATCTAAACCCGTCATGTAGTATCTAAACCCGTCATGTAGTATCTAAACCCGTCATGTAGTATCTAAACCCGTCATGTAGTATCTAAACCCGTCATGTAGTATCTAAACCCGTCATGTAGTATCTAAACCCGTCATGTAGTATCTAAACCCGTCATGTAGTATCTAAACCCGTCATGTAGTATCTAAACCCGTCATGTAGTATCTAAACCCGTCATGTAGTATCTAAACCCGTCATGTAGTATCTAAACCCGTCATGTAGTATCTAAACCCGTCATGTAGTATCTAAACCCGTCATGTAGTATCTAAACCCGTCATGTAGTATCTAAACCCGTCATGTAGTATCTAAACCCGTCATGTAGTATCTAAACCCGTCATGTAGTATCTAAACCCGTCATGTAGTATCTAAACCCGTCATGTAGTATCTAAACCCGTCATGTAGTATCTAAACCCGTCATGTAGTATCTAAACCCGTCATGTAGTATCTAAACCCGTCATGTAGTATCTAAACCCGTCATGTAGTATCTAAACCCGTCATGTAGTATCTAAACCCGTCATGTAGTATCTAAACCCGTCATGTAGTATCTAAACCCGTCATGTAGTATCTAAACCCGTCATGTAGTATCTAAACCCGTCATGTAGTATCTAAACCCGTCATGTAGTATCTAAACCCGTCATGTAGTATCTAAACCCGTCATGTAGTATCTAAACCCGTCATGTAGTATCTAAACCCGTCATGTAGTATCTAAACCCGTCATGTAGTATCTAAACCCGTCATGTAGTATCTAAACCCGTCATGTAGTATCTAAACCCGTCATGTAGTATCTAAACCCGTCATGTAGTATCTAAACCCGTCATGTAGTATCTAAACCCGTCATGTAGTATCTAAACCCGTCATGTAGTATCTAAACCCGTCATGTAGTATCTAAACCCGTCATGTAGTATCTAAACCCGTCATGTAGTATCTAAACCCGTCATGTAGTATCTAAACCCGTCATGTAGTATCTAAACCCGTCATGTAGTATCTAAACCCGTCATGTAGTATCTAAACCCGTCATGTAGTATCTAAACCCGTCATGTAGTATCTAAACCCGTCATGTAGTATCTAAACCCGTCATGTAGTATCTAAACCCGTCATGTAGTATCTAAACCCGTCATGTAGTATCTAAACCCGTCATGTAGTATCTAAACCCGTCATGTAGTATCTAAACCCGTCATGTAGTATCTAAACCTGTCATGTAGTATCTAAACCCGTCATGTAGTATCTAAACCCGTCATGTAGTATCTAAACCCGTCATGTAGTATCTAAACCCGTCATGTAGTATCTAAACCCGTCATGTAGTATCTAAACCCGTCATGTAGTATCTAAACCCGTCATGTAGTATCTAAACCCGTCATGTAGTATCTAAACCCGTCATGTAGTATCTAAACCCGTCATGTAGTATCTAAACCCGTCATGTAGTATCTAAACCCGTCATGTAGTATCTAAACCCGTCATGTAGTATCTAAACCCGTCATGTAGTATCTAAACCCGTCATGTAGTATCTAAACCCGTCATGTAGTATCTAAACCCGTCATGTAGTATCTAAACCCGTCATGTAGTATCTAAACCCGTCATGTAGTATCTAAACCCGTCATGTAGTATCTAAACCCGTCATGTAGTATCTAAACCCGTCATGTAGTATCTAAACCCGTCATGTAGTATCTAAACCCGTCATGTAGTATCTAAACCCGTCATGTAGTATCTAAACCCGTCATGTAGTATCTAAACCCGTCATGTAGTATCTAAACCCGTCATGTAGTATCTAAACCCGTCATGTAGTATCTAAACCCGTCATGTAGTATCTAAACCCGTCATGTAGTATCTAAACCCGTCATGTAGTATCTAAACCCGTCATGTAGTATCTAAACCCGTCATGTAGTATCTAAACCCGTCATGTAGTATCTAAACCCGTCATGTAGTATCTAAACCCGTCATGTAGTATCTAAACCCGTCATGTAGTATCTAAACCCGTCATGTAGTATCTAAACCCGTCATGTAGTATCTAAACCCGTCATGTAGTATCTAAACCCGTCATGTAGTATCTAAACCCGTCATGTAGTATCTAAACCCGTCATGTAGTATCTAAACCCGTCATGTAGTATCTAAACCCGTCATGTAGTATCTAAACCCGTCATGTAGTATCTAAACCCGTCATGTAGTATCTAAACCCGTCATGTAGTATCTAAACCCGTCATGTAGTATCTAAACCCGTCATGTAGTATCTAAACCCGTCATGTAGTATCTAAACCCGTCATGTAGTATCTAAACCCGTCATGTAGTATCTAAACCTGTCATGTAGTATCTAAACCCGTCATGTAGTATCTAAACCCGTCATGTAGTATCTAAACCCGTCATGTAGTATCTAAACCCGTCATGTAGTATCTAAACCCGTCATGTAGTATCTAAACCCGTCATGTAGTATCTAAACCCGTCATGTAGTATCTAAACCCGTCATGTAGTATCTAAACCCGTCATGTAGTATCTAAACCCGTCATGTAGTATCTAAACCCGTCATGTAGTATCTAAACCCGTCATGTAGTATCTAAACCCGTCATGTAGTATCTAAACCCGTCATGTAGTATCTAAACCCGTCATGTAGTATCTAAACCCGTCATGTAGTATCTAAACCCGTCATGTAGTATCTAAACCCGTCATGTAGTATCTAAACCCGTCATGTAGTATCTAAACCCGTCATGTAGTATCTAAACCCGTCATGTAGTATCTAAACCCGTCATGTAGTATCTAAACCCGTCATGTAGTATCTAAACCCGTCATGTAGTATCTAAACCCGTCATGTAGTATCTAAACCCGTCATGTAGTATCTAAACCCGTCATGTAGTATCTAAACCCGTCATGTAGTATCTAAACCCGTCATGTAGTATCTAAACCCGTCATGTAGTATCTAAACCCGTCATGTAGTATCTAAACCCGTCATGTAGTATCTAAACCCGTCATGTAGTATCTAAACCCGTCATGTAGTATCTAAACCCGTCATGTAGTATCTAAACCCGTCATGTAGTATCTAAACCCGTCATGTAGTATCTAAACCCGTCATGTAGTATCTAAACCCGTCATGTAGTATCTAAACCCGTCATGTAGTATCTAAACCCGTCATGTAGTATCTAAACCCGTCATGTAGTATCTAAACCCGTCATGTAGTATCTAAACCCGTCATGTAGTATCTAAACCCGTCATGTAGTATCTAAACCCGTCATGTAGTATCTAAACCCGTCATGTAGTATCTAAACCCGTCATGTAGTATCTAAACCCGTCATGTAGTATCTAAACCCGTCATGTAGTATCTAAACCCGTCATGTAGTATCTAAACCCGTCATGTAGTATCTAAACCCGTCATGTAGTATCTAAACCCGTCATGTAGTATCTAAACCCGTCATGTAGTATCTAAACCCGTCATGTAGTATCTAAACCCGTCATGTAGTATCTAAACCCGTCATGTAGTATCTAAACCCGTCATGTAGTATCTAAACCCGTCATGTAGTATCTAAACCCGTCATGTAGTATCTAAACCCGTCATGTAGTATCTAAACCCGTCATGTAGTATCTAAACCCGTCATGTAGTATCTAAACATATCATGTAGTATCTAAACCTATCATGTAGTATCTAAACCTGTCATGTAGTATCTAAACCCGTCATGTAGTATCTAAACCCGTCATGTAGTATCTAAACCCGTCATGTAGTATCTAAACCCGTCATGTAGTATCTAAACCCGTCATGTAGTATCTAAACCCGTCATGTAGTATCTAAACCCGTCATGTAGTATCTAAACCCGTCATGTAGTATCTAAACCCGTCATGTAGTATCTAAACCCGTCATGTAGTATCTAAACCCGTCATGTAGTATCTAAACCCGTCATGTAGTATCTAAACCCGTCATGTAGTATCTAAACCCGTCATGTAGTATCTAAACCCGTCATGTAGTATCTAAACCCGTCATGTAGTATCTAAACCTATCATGTAGTATCTAAACCTGTCATGTAGTATCTAAACCTGTCATGTAGTATCTAAACCCGTCATGTAGTATCTAAACCCGTCATGTAGTATCTAAACCCGTCATGTAGTATCTAAACCCGTCATGTAGTATCTAAACCCGTCATGTAGTATCTAAACCCGTCATGTAGTATCTAAACCCGTCATGTAGTATCTAAACCCGTCATGTAGTATCTAAACCCGTCATGTAGTATCTAAACCCGTCATGTAGTATCTAAACCCGTCATGTAGTATCTAAACCCGTCATGTAGTATCTAAACCCGTCATGTAGTATCTAAACCCGTCATGTAGTATCTAAACCCGTCATGTAGTATCTAAACCCGTCATGTAGTATCTAAACCCGTCATGTAGTATCTAAACCCGTCATGTAGTATCTAAACCCGTCATGTAGTATCTAAACCCGTCATGTAGTATCTAAACCCGTCATGTAGTATCTAAACCCGTCATGTAGTATCTAAACCCGTCATGTAGTATCTAAACCCGTCATGTAGTATCTAAACCCGTCATGTAGTATCTAAACCCGTCATGTAGTATCTAAACACGTCATGTAGTATCTAAACCCGTCATGTAGTATCTAAACCCGTCATGTAGTATCTAAACCCGTCATGTAGTATCTAAACCCGTCATGTAGTATCTAAACCTGTCATGTAGTATCTAAACCCGTCATGTAGTATCTAAACCCGTCATGTAGTATCTAAACCCGTCATGTAGTATCTAAACCCGTCATGTAGTATCTAAACCCGTCATGTAGTATCTAAACCCGTCATGTAGTATCTAAACCCGTCATGTAGTATCTAAACCCGTCATGTAGTATCTAAACCCGTCATGTAGTATCTAAACCCGTCATGTAGTATCTAAACCCGTCATGTAGTATCTAAACCCGTCATGTAGTATCTAAACCCGTCATGTAGTATCTAAACCCGTCATGTAGTATCTAAACCCGTCATGTAGTATCTAAACCCGTCATGTAGTATCTAAACCCGTCATGTAGTATCTAAACCTGTCATGTAGTATCTAAACCCGTCATGTAGTATCTAAACCCGTCATGTAGTATCTAAACCCGTCATGTAGTATCTAAACCCGTCATGTAGTATCTAAACCTGTCATGTAGTATCTAAACCCGTCATGTAGTATCTAAACCCGTCATGTAGTATCTAAACCCGTCATGTAGTATCTAAACCCGTCATGTAGTATCTAAACCCGTCATGTAGTATCTAAACCCGTCATGTAGTATCTAAACCCGTCATGTAGTATCTAAACCCGTCATGTAGTATCTAAACCCGTCATGTAGTATCTAAACCCGTCATGTAGTATCTAAACCCGTCATGTAGTATCTAAACCCGTCATGTAGTATCTAAACCCGTCATGTAGTATCTAAACCCGTCATGTAGTATCTAAACCCGTCATGTAGTATCTAAACCCGTCATGTAGTATCTAAACCCGTCATGTAGTATCTAAACCCGTCATGTAGTATCTAAACCCGTCATGTAGTATCTAAACCCGTCATGTAGTATCTAAACCCGTCATGTAGTATCTAAACCCGTCATGTAGTATCTAAACCCGTCATGTAGTATCTAAACCCGTCATGTAGTATCTAAACCCGTCATGTAGTATCTAAACCCGTCATGTAGTATCTAAACCCGTCATGTAGTATCTAAACCCGTCATGTAGTATCTAAACCCGTCATGTAGTATCTAAACCCGTCATGTAGTATCTAAACCCGTCATGTAGTATCTAAACCCGTCATGTAGTATCTAAACCCGTCATGTAGTATCTAAACCCGTCATGTAGTATCTAAACCCGTCATGTAGTATCTAAACCCGTCATGTAGTATCTAAACCCGTCATGTAGTATCTAAACCCGTCATGTAGTATCTAAACCCGTCATGTAGTATCTAAACCCGTCATGTAGTATCTAAACCCGTCATGTAGTATCTAAACCCGCTGGCACCCTATGTAGTATCCCCGTCATGTAGTCGCTGGACAAACCGTCATGTAGTATCTAAACCGTCATGTAGTATCTAAACCGTCATGTAGTATCTAAACCTGTCATGTAGTATCTAAACCCGTCATGTAGTATCTAAACCCGTCATGTAGTATCTAAACCCGTCATGTAGTATCTAAACCCGTCATGTAGTATCTAAACCCGTCATGTAGTATCTAAACCCGTCATGTAGTATCTAAACCCGTCATGTAGTATCTAAACCCGTCATGTAGTATCTAAACCCGTCATGTAGTATCTAAACCCGTCATGTAGTATCTAAACCCGTCATGTAGTATCTAAACCCGTCATGTAGTATCTAAACCCGTCATGTAGTATCTAAACCCGTCATGTAGTATCTAAACCCGTCATGTAGTATCTAAACCCGTCATGTAGTATCTAAACCCGTCATGTAGTATCTAAACCCGTCATGTAGTATCTAAACCCGTCATGTAGTATCTAAACCCGTCATGTAGTATCTAAACCCGTCATGTAGTATCTAAACCCGTCATGTAGTATCTAAACCCGTCATGTAGTATCTAAACCCGTCATGTAGTATCTAAACCCGTCATGTAGTATCTAAACCCGTCATGTAGTATCTAAACCCGTCATGTAGTATCTAAACCCGTCATGTAGTATCTAAACCCGTCATGTAGTATCTAAACCCGTCATGTAGTATCTAAACCCGTCATGTAGTATCTAAACCCGTCATGTAGTATCTAAACCTGTCATGTAGTATCTAAACCCGTCATGTAGTATCTAAACCCGTCATGTAGTATCTAAACCCGTCATGTAGTATCTAAACCCGTCATGTAGTATCTAAACCCGTCATGTAGTATCTAAACCCGTCATGTAGTATCTAAACCCGTCATGTAGTATCTAAACCCGTCATGTAGTATCTAAACCCGTCATGTAGTATCTAAACCCGTCATGTAGTATCTAAACCCGTCATGTAGTATCTAAACCCGTCATGTAGTATCTAAACCCGTCATGTAGTATCTAAACCCGTCATGTAGTATCTAAACCCGTCATGTAGTATCTAAACCCGTCATGTAGTATCTAAACCCGTCATGTAGTATCTAAACCCGTCATGTAGTATCTAAACCCGTCATGTAGTATCTAAACCCGTCATGTAGTATCTAAACCCGTCATGTAGTATCTAAACCCGTCATGTAGTATCTAAACCCGTCATGTAGTACCTAAACCCGTCATGTAGTATCTAAACCCGTCATGTAGTATCTAAACCTGTCATGTAGTATCTAAACCCGTCATGTAGTATCTAAACCCGTCATGTAGTATCTAAACCCGTCATGTAGTATCTAAACCCGTCATGTAGTATCTAAACCTGTCATGTAGTATCTAAACCTGTCATGTAGTATCTAAACCTGTCATGTAGTATCTAAACCCGTCATGTAGTATCTAAACCCGTCATGTAGTATCTAAACCCGTCATGTAGTATCTAAACCCGTCATGTAGTATCTAAACCCGTCATGTAGTATCTAAACCCGTCATGTAGTATCTAAACCCGTCATGTAGTATCTAAACCCGTCATGTAGTATCTAAACCGTCATGTAGTATCTAAACCCGTCATGTAGTATCTAAACCCGTCATGTAGTATCTAAACCCGTCATGTAGTATCTAAACCCGTCATGTAGTATCTAAACCCGTCATGTAGTATCTAAACCGTCATGTAGTATCTAAACCCGTCATGTAGTATCTAAACCCGTCATTAGTATTACTATTAGTATCTAAACCCGTCATGTAGTATCTAAACCCGTCATGTAGTATCTAAACCCGTCATGTAGTATCTAAACCCGTCATGTAGTATCTAAACCCGTCATGTAGTATCTAAACCCGTCATGTAGTATCTAAACCCGTCATGTAGTATCTAAACCCGTCATGTAGTATCTAAACCCGTCATGTAGTATCTAAACCCGTCATGTAGTATCTAAACCCGTCATGTAGTATCTAAACCCGTCATGTAGTATCTAAACCCGTCATGTAGTATCTAAACCCGTCATGTAGTATCTAAACCCGTCATGTAGTATCTAAACCCGTCATGTAGTATCTAAACCCGTCATGTAGTATCTAAACCCGTCATGTAGTATCTAAACCCGTCATGTAGTATCTAAACCCGTCATGTAGTATCTAAACCCGTCATGTAGTATCTAAACCCGTCATGTAGTATCTAAACCCGTCATGTAGTATCTAAACCCGTCATGTAGTATCTAAACCCGTCATGTAGTATCTAAACCCGTCATGTAGTATCTAAACCCGTCATGTAGTATCTAAACCCGTCATGTAGTATCTAAACCCGTCATGTAGTATCTAAACCCGTCATGTAGTATCTAAACCCGTCATGTAGTATCTAAACCCGTCATGTAGTATCTAAACCCGTCATGTAGTATCTAAACCCGTCATGTAGTATCTAAACCCGTCATGTAGTATCTAAACCCGTCATGTAGTATCTAAACCCGTCATGTAGTATCTAAACCCGTCATGTAGTATCTAAACCCGTCATGTAGTATCTAAACCCGTCATGTAGTATCTAAACCCGTCATGTAGTATCTAAACCCGTCATGTAGTATCTAAACCCGTCATGTAGTATCTAAACCTGTCATGTAGTATCTAAACCCGTCATGTAGTATCTAAACCCGTCATGTAGTATCTAAACCCGTCATGTAGTATCTAAACCCGTCATGTAGTATCTAAACCCGTCATGTAGTATCTAAACCCGTCATGTAGTATCTAAACCCGTCATGTAGTATCTAAACCTGTCATGTAGTATCTAAACCCGTCATGTAGTATCTAAACCCGTCATGTAGTATCTAAACCCGTCATGTAGTATCTAAACCCGTCATGTAGTATCTAAACCCGTCATGTAGTATCTAAACCCGTCATGTAGTATCTAAACCCGTCATGTAGTATCTAAACCCGTCATGTAGTATCTAAACCCGTCATGTAGTATCTAAACCCGTCATGTAGTATCTAAACCCGTCATGTAGTATCTAAACCCGTCATGTAGTATCTAAACCCGTCATGTAGTATCTAAACCCGTCATGTAGTATCTAAACCCGTCATGTAGTATCTAAACCCGTCATGTAGTATCTAAACCCGTCATGTAGTATCTAAACCCGTCATGTAGTACCTAAACCCGTCATGTAGTATCTAAACCCGTCATGTAGTATCTAAACATATCATGTAGTATCTAAACCTATCATGTAGTACCTAAACCTGTCATGTAGTATCTAAACCTGTCATGTAGTATCTAAACCCGTCATGTAGTATCTAAACCTATCATGTAGTATCTAAACCTATCATGTAGTATCTAAACCTGTCATGTAGTATCTAAACCCGTCATGTAGTATCTAAACCCGTCATGTAGTATCTAAACCCGTCATGTAGTATCTAAACCCGTCATGTAGTATCTAAACCCGTCATGTAGTATCTAAACCCGTCATGTAGTATCTAAACCCGTCATGTAGTATCTAAACCTGTCATGTAGTATCTAAACCCGTCATGTAGTATCTAAACCCGTCATGTAGTATCTAAACCCGTCATGTAGTATCTAAACCCGTCATGTAGTATCTAAACCCGTCATGTAGTATCTAAACCCGTCATGTAGTATCTAAACCCGTCATGTAGTATCTAAACCCGTCATGTAGTATCTAAACCCGTCATGTAGTATCTAAACCCGTCATGTAGTATCTAAACCCGTCATGTAGTATCTAAACCCGTCATGTAGTATCTAAACCTGTCATGTAGTATCTAAACCCGTCATGTAGTATCTAAACCCGTCATGTAGTATCTAAACCCGTCATGTAGTATCTAAACCCGTCATGTAGTATCTAAACCTGTCATGTAGTATCTAAACCCGTCATGTAGTATCTAAACCCGTCATGTAGTATCTAAACCCGTCATGTAGTATCTAAACCCGTCATGTAGTATCTAAACCCGTCATGTAGTATCTAAACCCGTCATGTAGTATCTAAACCCGTCATGTAGTATCTAAACCCGTCATGTAGTATCTAAACCCGTCATGTAGTATCTAAACCCGTCATGTAGTATCTAAACCCGTCATGTAGTATCTAAACCCGTCATGTAGTATCTAAACCCGTCATGTAGTATCTAAACCCGTCATGTAGTATCTAAACCCGTCATGTAGTATCTAAACCCGTCATGTAGTATCTAAACCCGTCATGTAGTATCTAAACCCGTCATGTAGTATCTAAACCCGTCATGTAGTATCTAAACCCGTCATGTAGTATCTAAACCCGTCATGTAGTATCTAAACCCGTCATGTAGTATCTAAACCTGTCATGTAGTATCTAAACCTGTCATGTAGTATCTAAACCCGTCATGTAGTATCTAAACCCGTCATGTAGTATCTAAACCCGTCATGTAGTATCTAAACCCGTCATGTAGTATCTAAACCCGTCATGTAGTATCTAAACCCGTCATGTAGTATCTAAACCCGTCATGTAGTATCTAAACCCGTCATGTAGTATCTAAACCCGTCATGTAGTATCTAAACCCGTCATGTAGTATCTAAACCCGTCATGTAGTATCTAAACCCGTCATGTAGTATCTAAACCCGTCATGTAGTATCTAAACCCGTCATGTAGTATCTAAACCCGTCATGTAGTATCTAAACCCGTCATGTAGTATCTAAACCCGTCATGTAGTATCTAAACCCGTCATGTAGTATCTAAACCCGTCATGTAGTATCTAAACCCGTCATGTAGTATCTAAACCCGTCATGTAGTATCTAAACCCGTCATGTAGTATCTAAACCCGCCATGTAGTATCTAAACCCGTCATGTAGTATCTAAACCCGTCATGTAGTATCTAAACCCGTCATGTAGTATCTAAACCCGTCATGTAGTATCTAAACCCGTCATGTAGTATCTAAACCCGTCATGTAGTATCTAAACCCGTCATGTAGTATCTAAACCTGTCATGTAGTATCTAAACCTATCATGTAGTATCTAAACCCGTCATGTAGTATCTAAACCCGTCATGTAGTATCTAAACCCGTCATGTAGTATCTAAACCCGTCATGTAGTATCTAAACCCGTCATGTAGTATCTAAACCCGTCATGTAGTATCTAAACCCGTCATGTAGTATCTAAACCCGTCATGTAGTATCTAAACCCGTCATGTAGTATCTAAACCCGTCATGTAGTATCTAAACCCGTCATGTAGTATCTAAACCCGTCATGTAGTATCTAAACCCGTCATGTAGTATCTAAACCCGTCATGTAGTATCTAAACCCGTCATGTAGTATCTAAACCCGTCATGTAGTATCTAAACCCGTCATGTAGTATCTAAACCCGTCATGTAGTATCTAAACCTGTCATGTAGTATCTAAACCTGTCATGTAGTATCTAAACCTATCATGTAGTATCTAAACCTGTCATGTAGTATCTAAACCCGTCATGTAGTATCTAAACCCGTCATGTAGTATCTAAACCCGTCATGTAGTATCTAAACCCGTCATGTAGTATCTAAACCCGTCATGTAGTATCTAAACCCGTCATGTAGTATCTAAACCTGTCATGTAGTATCTAAACCCGTCATGTAGTATCTAAACCCGTCATGTAGTATCTAAACCCGCCATGTAGTATCTAAACCCGTCATGTAGTATCTAAACCCGTCATGTAGTATCTAAACCCGTCATGTAGTATCTAAACCTGTCATGTAGTATCTAAACCCGTCATGTAGTATCTAAACCCGTCATGTAGTATCTAAACCCGTCATGTAGTATCTAAACCCGTCATGTAGTATCTAAACCCGTCATGTAGTATCTAAACCCGTCATGTAGTATCTAAACCCGTCATGTAGTATCTAAACCCGTCATGTAGTATCTAAACCCGTCATGTAGTATCTAAACCCGTCATGTAGTATCTAAACCCGTCATGTAGTATCTAAACCCGTCATGTAGTATCTAAACCCGTCATGTAGTATCTAAACCCGTCATGTAGTATCTAAACCCGTCATGTAGTATCTAAACCCGTCATGTAGTATCTAAACCCGTCATGTAGTATCTAAACCCGTCATGTAGTATCTAAACCCGTCATGTAGTATCTAAACCCGTCATGTAGTATCTAAACCCGTCATGTAGTACCTAAACCCGTCATGTAGTATCTAAACCCGTCATGTAGTATCTAAACCTGTCATGTAGTATCTAAACCTGTCATGTAGTATCTAAACCTGTCATGTAGTATCTAAACCCGTCATGTAGTATCTAAACCCGTCATGTAGTATCTAAACCTGTCATGTAGTATCTAAACCTATCATGTAGTATCTAAACCTGTCATGTAGTATCTAAACCCGTCATGTAGTATCTAAACCCGTCTAGTACTACATGTAGTATCTAAACCCGTCATGTAGTATCTAAACCCGTCATGTAGTATCTAAACCCGTCATGTAGTATCTAAACCCGTCATGTAGTATCTAAACCCGTCATGTAGTATCTAAACCCGTCATGTAGTATCTAAACCCGTCATGTAGTATCTAAACCCGTCATGTAGTATCTAAACCCGTCATGTAGTATCTAAACCGTCATGTAGTATCTAAACCCGTCATGTAGTATCTAAACCCGTCATGTAGTATCTAAACCTGTCATGTAGTATCTAAACCTATCATGTAGTATCTAAACCCGTCATGTAGTATCTAAACCCGTCATGTAGTATCTAAACCCGTCATGTAGTATCTAAACCCGTCATGTAGTATCTAAACCCGTCATGTAGTATCTAAACCCGTCATGTAGTATCTAAAGCCGTCATGTAGTATCTAAACCCGTCATGTAGTATCTAAACCCGTCATGTAGTATCTAAACCCGTCATGTAGTATCTAAACCCGTCATGTAGTATCTAAACCCGTCATGTAGTATCTAAACCTGTCATGTAGTATCTAAACCCGTCATGTAGTATCTAAACCCGTCATGTAGTATCTAAACCCGTCATGTAGTATCTAAACCCGTCATGTAGTATCTAAACCCGTCATGTAGTATCTAAACCCGTCATGTAGTATCTAAACCCGTCATGTAGTATCTAAACCTATCATGTAGTATCTAAACCTATCATGTAGTATCTAAACCCGTCATGTAGTATCTAAACCCGTCATGTAGTATCTAAACCCGTCATGTAGTATCTAAACCCGTCATGTAGTATCTAAACCCGTCATGTAGTATCTAAACCCGTCATGTAGTATCTAAACCCGTCATGTAGTATCTAAACCCGCCATGAAGTATATAAACCCGTCATGTAGTATCTAAACCCGTCATGTAGTATCTAAACCCGTCATGTAGTATCTAAACCCGTCATGTAGTATCTAAACCCGTCATGTAGTATCTAAACCCGTCATGTAGTATCTAAACACGTCATGTAGTATCTAAACCCGTCATGTAGTACCTAAACCCGTCATGTAGTATCTAAACCCATCATGTAGTATCTAAACATATCATGTAGTATCTAAACCTATCATGTAGTACCTAAACCTGTCATGTAGTATCTAAACCTGTCATGTAGTATCTAAACCCGTCATGTAGTATCTAAACCTATCATGTAGTATCTAAACCTATCATGTAGTATCTAAACCTGTCATGTAGTATCTAAACCCGTCATGTAGTATCTAAACCCGTCATGTAGTATCTAAACCCGTCATGTAGTATCTAAACCCGTCATGTAGTATCTAAACCCGTCATGTAGTATCTAAACCCGCCATGTAGTATCTAAACCCGTCATGTAGTATCTAAACCTGTCATGTAGTATCTAAACCCGTCATGTAGTATCTAAACCCGTCATGTAGTATCTAAACCCGTCATGTAGTATCTAAACCTATCATGTAGTATCTAAACCTATCATGTAGTATCTAAACCTATCATGTAGTATCTAAACCCGTCATGTAGTATCTAAACCCGTCATGTAGTATCTAAACCCGTCATGTAGCATCTAAACCCGCCATGTAGTATCTAAACCCGTCATGTAGTATCTAAACCCGTCATGTAGTATCTAAACCCGTCATGTAGTATCTAAACCCGTCATGTAGTATCTAAACCCGTCATGTAGTATCTAAACCCGTCATGTAGTATCTAAACCTATCATGTAGTATCTAAACCTATCATGTAGTATCTAAACCCGTCATGTAGTATCTAAACCCGTCATGTAGTATCTAAACCCGTCATGTAGTATCTAAACCCGTCATGTAGTATCTAAACCCGTCATGTAGTATCTAAACCCGTCATGTAGTATCTAAACCCGTCATGTAGTATCTAAACCCGCCATGTAGTATCTAAACCCGTCATGTAGTATCTAAACCCGTCATGTAGTATCTAAACCCGTCATGTAGTATCTAAACCCGTCATGTAGTATCTAAACCCGTCATGTAGTATCTAAACCCGTCATGTAGTATCTAAACCCGTCATGTAGTATCTAAACCCGTCATGTAGTATCTAAACCCGTCATGTAGTATCTAAACCCGCCATGTAGTATCTAAACCCGTCATGTAGTATCTTAACCCGTCATGTAGTATCTAAACCCGTCATGTAGTATCTAAACCCGTCATGTAGTATCTAAACATATCATGTAGTATCTAAACCCGTCATGTAGTATCTAAATATATCATGTAGTATCTAAACCTATCATGTAGTATCTAAACCTGTCATGTAGTATCTAAACCCGTCATGTAGTATCTAAACCCGTCATGTAGTATCTAAACCCGTCATGTAGTATCTAAACCCGCCATGTAGTATCTAAACCCGTCATGTAGTATCTAAACCCGTCATGTAGTATCTAAACGCGTCATGTAGTATCTAAACCTGTCATGTAGTATCTAAACCTGTCATGTAGTATCTAAACCCGTCATGTAGTATCTAAACCTATCATGTAGTATCTAAACCTATCATGTAGTATCTAAACCTGTCATGTAGTATCTAAACCCGTCATGTAGTATCTAAACCCGTCATGTAGTATCTAAACCCGTCATGTAGTATCTAAACCCGTCATGTAGTATCTAAACCCGTCATGTAGTATCTAAACCCGTCATGTAGTATCTAAACCCGTCATGTAGTATCTAAACCCGTCATGTAGTATCTAAACCCGTCATGTAGTATCTAAACCCGTCATGTAGTATCTAAACCCGTCATGTAGTATCTAAACCCGTCATGTAGTATCTAAACCCGTCATGTAGTATCTAAACCCGTCATGTAGTATCTAAACCCGTCATGTAGTATCTAAACCCGTCATGTAGTATCTAAACCCGTCATGTAGTATCTAAACCCGTCATGTAGTATCTAAACCCGTCATGTAGTATCTAAACCTGTCATGTAGTATCTAAACCTGTCATGTAGTATCTAAACCTGTCATGTAGTATCTAAACCCGTCATGTAGTATCTAAACCCGTCATGTAGTATCTAAACCTATCATGTAGTATCTAAACCTATCATGTAGTATCTAAACCTATCATGTAGTATCTAAACCTATCATGTAGTATCTAAACCCGTCATGTAGTATCTAAACCCGTCATGTAGTATCTAAACCCGTCATGTAGTATCTAAACCCGTCATGTAGTATCTAAACCCGTCATGTAGTATCTAAACCCGTCATGTAGTATCTAAACCCGTCATGTAGTATCTAAACCCGTCATGTAGTATCTAAACCTGTCATGTAGTATCTAAACCCGTCATGTAGTATCTAAACCCGTCATGTAGTATCTAAACCCGTCATGTAGTATCTAAACCCGTCATGTAGTATCTAAACCCGTCATGTAGTATCTAAACCCGTCATGTAGTATCTAAACCCGTCATGTAGTATCTAAACCCGTCATGTAGTATCTAAACCCGTCATGTAGTATCTAAACCCGTCATGTAGTATCTAAACCCGTCATGTAGTACCTAAACCCGTCATGTAGTATCTAAACCCGTCATGTAGTATCTAAACATATCATGTAGTATCTAAACCTATCATGTAGTACCTAAACCTGTCATGTAGTATCTAAACCTGTCATGTAGTATCTAAACCCGTCATGTAGTATCTAAACCTATCATGTAGTATCTAAACCTATCATGTAGTATCTAAACCTGTCATGTAGTATCTAAACCCGTCATGTAGTATCTAAACCCGTCATGTAGTATCTAAACCCGTCATGTAGTATCTAAACCCGTCATGTAGTATCTAAACCCGTCATGTAGTATCTAAACCCGCCATGTAGTATCTAAACCCGTCATGTAGTATCTAAACCCGTCATGTAGTATCTAAACCCGTCATGTAGTATCTAAACCCGTCATGTAGTATCTAAACCCGTCATGTAGTATCTAAACCCGTCATGTAGTATCTAAACCCGTCATGTAGTATCTAAACCCGTCATGTAGTATCTAAACCCGTCATGTAGTATCTAAACCCGTCATGTAGTATCTAAACCCGTCATGTAGTATCTAAACCCGTCATGTAGTATCTAAACCCGTCATGTAGTATCTAAACCTATCATGTAGTATCTAAACCTATCATGTAGTATCTAAACCCGTCATGTAGTATCTAAACCCGTCATGTAGTATCTAAACCCGTCATGTAGTATCTAAACCTATCATGTAGTATCTAAACCTGTCATGTAGTATCTAAACCCGTCATGTAGTATCTAAACCCGTCATGTAGTATCTAAACCCGTCATGTAGTATCTAAACCCGTCATGTAGTATCTAAACCCGTCATGTAGTATCTAAACCCGTCATGTAGTATCTAAACCCGTCATGTAGTATCTAAACCCGTCATGTAGTATCTAAACCCGTCATGTAGTATCTAAACCCGTCATGTAGTATCTAAACCCGTCATGTAGTATCTAAACACGTCATGTAGTATCTAAACCCGTCATGTAGTATCTAAACCCGTCATGTAGTATCTAAACCCGTCATGTAGTATCTAAACCCGTCATGTAGTATCTAAACCTGTCATGTAGTATCTAAACCTGTCATGTAGTATCTAAACCCGTCATGTAGTATCTAAACCCGTCATGTAGTATCTAAACCCGTCATGTAGTATCTAAACCCGTCATGTAGTATCTAAACCCGTCATGTAGTATCTAAACCCGTCATGTAGTATCTAAACCCGTCATGTAGTATCTAAACCCGTCATGTAGTATCTAAACCCGTCATGTAGTATCTAAACCCGTCATGTAGTATCTAAACCCGTCATGTAGTATCTAAACCCGTCATGTAGTATCTAAACCTGTCATGTAGTATCTAAACCCGTCATGTAGTATCTAAACCTGTCATGTAGTATCTAAACCCGTCATGTAGTATCTAAACCTGTCATGTAGTATCTAAACCTGTCATGTAGTATCTAAACCCGTCATGTAGTATCTAAACCCGTCATGTAGTATCTAAACCCGTCATGTAGTATCTAAACCCGTCATGTAGTATCTAAACCCGCCATGTAGTATCTAAACCCGTCATGTAGTATCTAAACCCGTCATGTAGTATCTAAACCCGTCATGTAGTATCTAAACCCGTCATGTAGTATCTAAACCTGTCATGTAGTATCTAAACCCGTCATGTAGTATCTAACCCTGTCATGTAGTATCTAAACCTGTCATGTAGTATCTAAACCCGTCATGTAGTATCTAAACCTGTCATGTAGTATCTAAACCCGTCATGTAGTATCTAAACCCGTCATGTAGTATCTAAACCCGTCATGTAGTATCTAAACCCGCCATGTAGTATCTAAACCCGTCATGTAGTATCTAAACCCGTCATGTAGTATCTAAACCCGTCATGTAGTATCTAAACCTGTCATGTAGTATCTAAACCTGTCATGTAGTATCTAAACCCGTCATGTAGTATCTAAACCTGTCATGTAGTATCTAAACCCGTCATGTAGTATCTAAACCCGTCATGTAGTATCTAAACCTGTCATGTAGTATCTAAACCCGTCATGTAGTATCTAAACCCGTCATGTAGTATCTAAACCCGTCATGTAGTATCTAAACCTATCATGTAGTATCTAAACCCGTCATGTAGTATCTAAACCCGTCATGTAGTATCTAAACCCGTCATGTAGTATCTAAACCTATCATGTAGTATCTAAACCTATCATGTAGTATCTAAACCTGTCATGTAGTATCTAAACCCGTCATGTAGTATCTAAACCCGTCATGTAGTATCTAAACCTGTCATGTAGTATCTAAACCTGTCATGTAGTATCTAAACCTGTCATGTAGTATCTAAACCCGTCATGTAGTATCTAAACCCGTCAGATACTACATGTAGATCTAAACCTATCATGTAGTATCTAAACCTGTCATGTACCTGTCATGTAGTATCTAAACCCGTCATGTAGTATCTAAACCCGTCATGTAGTATCTAAACCCGTCATGTAGTATCTAAACCCGTCATGTAGTATCTAAACCCGCCATGTAGTATCTAACCTTGGCCGCCACAAGCCAGTTATCCTTCATCCGTCATGTAGTATCTAAACACGTCATGTAGTATCTAAACCTATCATGTAGTATCTAAACCTATCATGTAGTATCTAAACCTATCATGTAGTATCTAAACCTATCATGTAGTATCTAAACCCGTCATGTTGTATCTAAACCCATCTTGTAGTATCTAAACCCGCCATGTAGTATCTAAACCCGTCATGTAGTATCTAAACCCGTCATGTAGTACCTAACCCTGTCATTTAGTATCTAAACCTGTCATGTAGTATCTAAACCTGTCATGCAGTATCTAAACCTGTCATGTAGTATCTAAACCTGTCATGTAGTATCTAAACCCGTCATGTAGTATCTAAACCCGTCATGTAGTATCTAAACCCGTCATGTAGTATCTAAACCCGTCATGTAGTATCTAAACCCGTCATGTAGTATCTAAACCCGTCATGTAGTATCTAAACCCGTCATGTAGTATCTAAACCTCGTCATGTAGTATCTAAACCCGTCATGTAGTATCTAAACCCGTCATGTAGTATCTAAACCCGTCATGTAGTATCTAAACCCGTCATGTAGTATCTAAACCCGTCATGTAGTATCTAAACCCGTCATGTAGTATCTAAACCCGTCATGTAGTATCTAAACCTGTCATGTAGTATCTAAACCCGTCATGTAGTATCTAAACCTATCATGTAGTATCTAAACCTATCATGTAGTATCTAAACCTGTCATGTAGTATCTAAACCCGTCATGTAGTATCTAAACCCGTCATGTAGTATCTAAACCCGTCATGTAGTATCTAAACCCGCCATGTAGTATCTAAACCCGTCATGTAGTATCTAAACCCGTCATGTAGTATCTAAACCCGTCATGTAGTATCTAAACCCGTCATGTAGTATCTAAACCTGTCATGTAGTATCTAAACCCGTCATGTAGTATCTAAACCTATCATGTAGTATCTAAACCTATCATGTAGTATCTAAACCCGTCATGTAGTATCTAAACCCGTCATGTAGTATCTAAACCCGTCATGTAGTATCTAAACCTGTCATGTAGTATCTAAACCTGTCATGTAGTATCTAAACCCGTCATGTAGTATCTAAACCCGTCATGTAGTATCTAAACCCGTCATGTAGTATCTAAACCCGTCATGTAGTATCTAAACCCGCCATGTAGTATCTAAACCCGTCATGTAGTATCTAAACCCGTCATGTAGTATCTAAACCCGTCATGTAGTATCTAAACCCGTCATGTAGTATCTAAACCCGTCATGTAGTATCTAAACCCGTCATGTAGTATCTAAACCCGTCATGTAGTATCTAAACCCGTCATGTAGTATCTAAACCCGTCATGTAGTATCTAAACCCGTCATGTAGTATCTAAACCCGTCATGTAGTATCTAAACCCGTCATGTAGTATCTAAACCCGTCATGTAGTATCTAAACCCGTCATGTAGTATCTAAACCTGTCATGTAGTATCTAAACCTATCATGTAGTATCTAAACCTGTCATGTAGTATCTAAACCTGTCATGTAGTATCTAAACCCGTCATGTAGTATCTAAACCCGTCATGTAGTATCTAAACCCGTCATGTAGTATCTAAACCCGTCATGTAGTATCTAAACCCGTCATGTAGTATCTAAACCCGTCATGTAGTATCTAAACCCGTCATGTAGTATCTAAACCCGTCATGTAGTATCTAAACCCGTCATGTAGTATCTAAACCCGCCATGTAGTATCTAAACCCGTCATGTAGTATCTAAACCCGTCATGTAGTATCTAAACCCGTCATGTAGTATCTAAACCCGTCATGTAGTATCTAAACCCGTCATGTAGTATCTAAACCCGTCATGTAGTATCTAAACCCGTCATGTAGTATCTAAACCCGTCATGTAGTATCTAAACCTGTCATGTAGTATCTAAACCCGTCATGTAGTATCTAAACCCGTCATGTAGTATCTAAACCCGTCATGTAGTATCTAAACCCGTCATGTAGTATCTAAACCCGTCATGTAGTATCTAAACCCGTCATGTAGTATCTAAACCCGTCATGTAGTATCTAAACCCGTCATGTAGTATCTAAACCCGTCATGTAGTATCTAAACCCGTCATGTAGTATCTAAACCCGTCATGTAGTATCTAAACCCGTCATGTAGTATCTAAACCCGTCATGTAGTATCTAAACCCGTCATGTAGTATCTAAACCCGTCATGTAGTATCTAAACCCGTCATGTAGTATCTAAACCCGTCATGTAGTATCTAAACCCGTCATGTAGTATCTAAACCCGTCATGTAGTATCTAAACATATCATGTAGTATCTAAACCCGTCATGTAGTATCTAAATATATCATGTAGTATCTAAACCTATCATGTAGTATCTAAACCCGTCATGTAGTATCTAAACCCGTCATGTAGTATCTAAACCCGTCATGTAGTATCTAAACCCGTCATGTAGTATCTAAACCCGCCATGTAGTATCTAAACCCGTCATGTAGTATCTAAACCCGTCATGTAGTATCTAAACGCGTCATGTAGTATCTAAACCTGTCATGTAGTATCTAAACCTGTCATGTAGTATCTAAACCCGTCATGTAGTATCTAAACCTATCATGTAGTATCTAAACCTATCATGTAGTATCTAAACCTATCATGTAGTATCTAAACCCGTCATGTAGTATCTAAACCCGTCATGTAGTATCTAAACCCGTCATGTAGTATCTAAACCCGTCATGTAGTATCTAAACCCGTCATGTAGTATCTAAACCCGTCATGTAGTATCTAAACCCGTCATGTAGTATCTAAACCCGTCATGTAGTATCTAAACCCGTCATGTAGTATCTAAACCCGTCATGTAGTATCTAAACCCGTCATGTAGTATCTAAACCCGTCATGTAGTATCTAAACCCGTCATGTAGTATCTAAACCCGTCATGTAGTATCTAAACCCGTCATGTAGTATCTAAACCCGTCATGTAGTATCTAAACCCGTCATGTAGTAACTAAACCTGTCATGTAGTATCTACACCTGTCATGTAGTATCTAAACCTATCATGTAGTATCTAAACCTGTCATGTAGTATCTAAACCTGTCATGTAGTATCTAAACCCGTCATGTAGTATCTAAACCCGTCATGTAGTATCTAAACCTATCATGTAGTATCTAAACCTATCATGTAGTATCTAAACCTATCATGTAGTATCTAAACCTATCATGTAGTATCTAAACCCGTCATGTTGTATCTAAACCCATCTTGTAGTATCTAAACCCGCCATGTAGTATCTAAACCCGTCATGTAGTATCTAAACCCGTCATGTAGTATCTAAACCCGTCATGTAGTATCTAAACCCGTCATGTAGTATCTAAACCTGTCATGTAGTATCTAAACCCGTCATGTAGTATCTAAACCTGTCATGTAGTATCTAAACCCGTCATGTAGTATCTAAACCCGTCATGTAGTATCTAAACCCGTCATGTAGTATCTAAACCCGTCATGTAGTATCTAAACCCGTCATGTAGTATCTAAACCCGTCATGTAGTATCTAAACCCGTCATGTAGTATCTAAACCCGTCATGTAGTATCTAAACACGTCATGTAGTATCTAAACCCGTCATGTAGTACCTAAACCCGTCATGTAGTATCTAAACCCATCATGTAGTATCTAAACATATCATGTAGTATCTAAACCTATCATGTAGTACCTAAACCTGTCATGTAGTATCTAAACCTGTCATGTAGTATCTAAACCCGTCATGTAGTATCTAAACCTATCATGTAGTATCTAAACCTATCATGTAGTATCTAAACCTGTCATGTAGTATCTAAACCCGTCATGTAGTATCTAAACCCGTCATGTAGTATCTAAACCCGTCATGTAGTATCTAAACCCGTCATGTAGTATCTAAACCCGTCATGTAGTATCTAAACCCGCCATGTAGTATCTAAACCCGTCATGTAGTATCTAAACCCGTCATGTAGTATCTAAACCCGTCATGTAGTATCTAAACCCGTCATGTAGTATCTAAACCCGTCATGTAGTATCTAAACCCGTCATGTAGTATCTAAACCCGTCATGTAGTATCTAAACCCGTCATGTAGTATCTAAACCCGTCATGTAGTATCTAAACCCGTCATGTAGTATCTAAACCCGTCATGTAGTATCTAAACCCGTCATGTAGTATCTAAACCCGTCATGTAGTATCTAAACCCGTCATGTAGTATCTAAACCTGTCATGTAGTATCTAAACCCGTCATGTAGTATCTAAACCCGTCATGTAGTATCTAAACCCGTCATGTAGTATCTAAACCCGTCATGTAGTATCTAAACCCGTCATGTAGTATCTAAACCCGTCATGTAGTATCTAAACCCGTCATGTAGTATCTAAACCCGTCATGTAGTATCTAAACCCGTCATGTAGTATCTAAACCCGTCATGTAGTATCTAAACCCGTCATGTAGTATCTAAACCCGTCATGTAGTATCTAAACCCGTCATGTAGTATCTAAACCCGTCATGTAGTATCTAAACCCGTCATGTAGTATCTAAACCCGTCATGTAGTATCTAAACCCGTCATGTAGTATCTAAACCCGTCATGTAGTATCTAAACCCGTCATGTAGTATCTAAACCCGTCATGTAGTATCTAAACCTATCATGTAGTATCTAAACCTATCATGTAGTATCTAAACCCGTCATGTAGTATCTAAACCCGTCATGTAGTATCTAAACCCGTCATGTAGTATCTAAACCCGTCATGTAGTATCTAAACCCGTCATGTAGTATCTAAACCCGTCATGTAGTATCTAAACCCGTCATGTAGTATCTAAACCCGTCATGTAGTATCTAAACCCGTCATGTAGTATCTAAACCCGTCATGTAGTATCTAAACCCGTCATGTAGTATCTAAACCCGTCATGTAGTATCTAAACCCGTCATGTAGTATCTAAACCCGTCATGTAGTATCTAAACCCGTCATGTAGTATCTAAACCTATCATGTAGTATCTAAACCCGTCATGTAGTATCTAAACCTATCATGTAGTATCTAAACCTGTCATGTAGTATCTAAACCCGTCATGTAGTATCTAAACCCGTCATGTAGTATCTAAACCCGTCATGTAGTATCTAAACCCGTCATGTAGTATCTAAACCCGTCATGTAGTATCTAAACCCGTCATGTAGTATCTAAACCCGTCATGTAGTATCTAAACCCGTCATGTAGTATCTAAACCCGTCATGTAGTATCTAAACCAGTCATGTAGTATCTAAACCCGTCATGTAGTACCTAAACCCTGTCATGTAGTATCTAAACCTGTCATGTAGTATCTAAACCTGTCATGTAGTATCTAAACCTGTCATGTAGTATCTAAACCTGTCATGTAGTATCTAAACCCGTCATGTAGTATCTAAACCCGTCATGTAGTATCTAAACCCGTCATGTAGTATCTAAACCCGTCATGTAGTATCTAAACCCGTCATGTAGTACCTAACCCTGTCATTTAGTATCTAAACCTGTCATGTAGTATCTAAACCTGTCATGCAGTATCTAAACCTGTCATGTAGTATCTAAACCTGTCATGTAGTATCTAAACCCGTCATGTAGTATCTAAACCCGTCATGTAGTATCTAAACCTGTCATGTAGTATCTAAACCCGTCATGTAGTATCTAAACCCGTCATGTAGTATCTAAACCCGTCATGTAGTATCTAAACATATCATGTAGTATCTAAACCCGTCATGTAGTACCTAAACCCGTCATGTAGTATCTAAACCCATCATGTAGTATCTAAACATATCATGTAGTATCTAAACCTATCATGTAGTACCTAAACCTGTCATGTAGTATCTAAACCTGTCATGTAGTATCTAAACCCGTCATGTAGTATCTAAACCTATCATGTAGTATCTAAATATATCATGTAGTATCTAAACCTGTCATGTAGTATCTAAACCCGTCATGTAGTATCTAAACCCGTCTAGATACTACATGTAGCATCTAAACCTATCATGTAGTATCTAAACCTGTCATGTACCTGTCATGTAGTATCTAAACCCGTCATGTAGTATCTAAACCCGTCATGTAGTATCTAAACCCGTCATGTAGTATCTAAACCCGTCATGTAGTATCTAAACCCGCCATGTAGTATCTAACCTTGGCCGCCACAAGCCAGTTATCCTTCATCCGTCATGTAGTATCTAAACACGTCATGTAGTATCTAAACCTATCATGTAGTATCTAAACCTATCATGTAGTATCTAAACCTATCATGTAGTATCTAAACCTATCATGTAGTATCTAAACCCGTCATGTTGTATCTAAACCCATCTTGTAGTATCTAAACCCGCCATGTAGTATCTAAACCCGTCATGTAGTATCTAAACCCGTCATGTAGTACCTAACCCTGTCATGTAGTATCTAAACCTGTCATGTAGTATCTAAACCTGTCATGTAGTATCTAAACCTGTCATGTAGTATCTAAACCTGTCATGTAGTATCTAAACCCGTCATGTAGTATCTAAACCCGTCATGTAGTATCTAAACCCGTCATGTAGTATCTAAACCCGTCATGTAGTATCTAAACCCGTCACGTAGTATCTAAACCTATCATGTAGTATCTAAACCCGTCATGTAGTATCTAAACCTCTCATGTAGTATCTAAACCTGTCATGTAGTATCTAAACCCGTCATGTAGTATCTAAACCCGCCATGTAGTATCTAAACCCGTCATGTAGTATCTAAACCCGTCATGTAGTATCTAAACCCGTCATGTAGTATCTAAACCCGTCATGTAGTATCTAAACATATCATGTAGTATCTAAACCCGTCATGTAGTATCTAAACCTATCATGTAGTATCTAAACCTATCATGTAGTATCTAAACCTGTCATGTAGTATCTAAACCCGTCATGTAGTATCTAAACCCGTCATGTAGTATCTAAACCCGTCATGTAGTATCTAAACCCGCCATGTAGTATCTAAACCCGTCATGTAGTATCTAAACCCGTCATGTAGTATCTAAACCCGTCATGTAGTATCTAAACCTGTCATGTAGTATCTAAACCTGTCATGTAGTATCTAAACCCGTCATGTAGTATCTAAACCTATCATGTAGTATCTAAACCTATCATGTAGTATCTAAACCCGTCATGTAGTATCTAAACCCGTCATGTAGTATCTAAACCTATCATGTAGTATCTAAACCTATCATGTAGTATCTAAACCTGTCATGTAGTATCTAAACCCGTCATGTAGTATCTAAACCCGTCATGTAGTATCTAAACCCGTCATGTAGTATCTAAACCCGTCATGTAGTATCTAAACCCGCCATGTAGTATCTAAACCCGTCATGTAGTATCTAAACCCGTCATGTAGTATCTAAACCCGTCATGTAGTATCTAAACCCGTCATGTAGTATCTAAACCCGTCATGTAGTATCTAAACCCGTCATGTAGTATCTAAACCCGTCATGTAGTACCTAAACCCGTCATGTAGTATCTAAACCCGTCATGTAGTATCTAAACCTATCATGTAGTATCTAAACCTGTCATGTAGTATCTAAACCCGTCATGTAGTATCTAAACCCGTCATGTAGTATCTAAACCCGTCATGTAGTATCTAAACCTATCATGTAGTATCTAAACCTATCATGTAGTATCTAAACCCGTCATGTAGTATCTAAACCCGTCATGTAGTATCTAAACCCGTCATGTAGTATCTAAACCCGTCATGTAGTATCTAAACCCGTCATGTAGTATCTAAACCCGTCATGTAGTATCTAAACCCGTCATGTAGTATCTAAACCCGTCATGTAGTATCTAAACCCGTCATGTAGTATCTAAACCCGTCATGTAGTATCTAAACCCGTCATGTAGTATCTAAACCCGCCATGTAGTATCTAAACCCGTCATGTAGTATCTAAACCCGTCATGTAGTATCTAAACCCGTCATGTAGTATCTAAACCCGTCATGTAGTATCTAAACCTATCATGTAGTATCTAAACCCGTCATGTAGTATCTAAATATATCATGTAGTATCTAAACCTATCATGTAGTATCTAAACCTGTCATGTAGTATCTAAACCCGTCATGTAGTATCTAAACCCGTCATGTAGTATCTAAACCCGTCATGTAGTATCTAAACCCGCCATGTAGTATCTAAACCCGTCATGTAGTATCTAAACCCGTCATGTAGTATCTAAACGCGTCATGTAGTATCTAAACCTGTCATGTAGTATCTAAACCTGTCATGTAGTATCTAAACCCGTCATGTAGTATCTAAACCTATCATGTAGTATCTAAACCTATCATGTAGTATCTAAACCTATCATGTAGTATCTAAACCCGTCATGTAGTATCTAAACCCGTCATGTAGTATCTAAACCCGTCATGTAGTATCTAAACCCGTCATGTAGTATCTAAACCTGTCATGTAGTATCTAAACCCGTCATGTAGTATCTAAACCCGTCATGTAGTATCTAAACCCGTCATGTAGTATCTAAACCCGTCATGTAGTATCTAAACCCGTCATGTAGTATCTAAACCCGTCATGTAGTATCTAAACCCGTCATGTAGTATCTAAACCCGTCATGTAGTATCTAAACCCGTCATGTAGTATCTAAACCCGTCATGTAGTATCTAAACCCGTCATGTAGTATCTAAACCCGTCATGTAGTATCTAAACCCGTCATGTAGTATCTAAACCCGTCATGTAGTATCTAAACCCGTCATGTAGTATCTAAACCCGTCATGTAGTATCTAAACCCGTCATGTAGTATCTAAACCCGTCATGTAGTATCTAAACCCGTCATGTAGTATCTAAACCTATCATGTAGTATCTAAACCTATCATGTAGTATCTAAACCCGTCATGTAGTATCTAAACCCGTCATGTAGTATCTAAACCCGTCATGTAGTATCTAAACCCGTCATGTAGTATCTAAACCCGTCATGTAGTATCTAAACCCGTCATGTAGTATCTAAACCCGTCATGTAGTATCTAAACCCGTCATGTAGTATCTAAACCCGTCATGTAGTATCTAAACCCGTCATGTAGTATCTAAACCCGTCATGTAGTATCTAAACCCGTCATGTAGTATCTAAACCCGTCATGTAGTATCTAAACCCGTCATGTAGTATCTAAACCCGTCATGTAGTATCTAAACCCGTCATGTAGTATCTAAACCCGTCATGTAGTATCTAAACACGTCATGTAGTATCTAAACCCGTCATGTAGTATCTAAACCCGTCATGTAGTATCTAAACCCGTCATGTAGTATCTAAACACGTCATGTAGTATCTAAACCCGTCATGTAGTACCTAAACCCGTCATGTAGTATCTAAACCCGTCATGTAGTATCTAAACATATCATGTAGTATCTAAACCTATCATGTAGTATCTAAACCTATCATGTAGTATCTAAACCTGTCATGTAGTATCTAAACCCGTCATGTAGTATCTAAACCCGTCATGTAGTATCTAAACCCGTCATGTAGTATCTAAACCCGTCATGTAGTATCTAAACCCGTCATGTAGTATCTAAACCCGTCATGTAGTATCTAAACCCGTCATGTAGTATCTAAACCCGTCATGTAGTATCTAAACCCGTCATGTAGTATCTAAACCCGTCATGTAGTATCTAAACCCGTCATGTAGTATCTAAACCCGTCATGTAGTATCTAAACCCGTCATGTAGTATCTAAACCCGTCATGTAGTATCTAAACCCGTCATGTAGTATCTAAACCCGTCATGTAGTATCTAAACCCGTCATGTAGTATCTAAACCCGTCATGTAGTATCTAAACCCGTCATGTAGTATCTAAACCTGTCATGTAGTATCTAAACCCGTCATGTAGTATCTAAACCCGTCACGTAGTATCTAAACCTGTCATGTAGTATCTAAACCTGTCATGTAGTATCTAAACCTGTCATGTAGTATCTAAACCCGTCATGTAGTATCTAAACCCGTCATGTAGTATCTAAACCCGTCATGTAGTATCTAAACCTGTCATGTAGTATCTAAACCCGTCATGTAGTATCTAAACCCGTCATGTAGTATCTAAACCCGTCATGTAGTATCTAAACCCGTCATGTAGTATCTAAACCCGTCATGTAGTATCTAAACCCGTCATGTAGTATCTAAACCCGTCATGTAGTATCTAAACCCGTCATGTAGTATCTAAACCCGTCATGTAGTATCTAAACCCGTCATGTAGTATCTAAACCCGTCATGTAGTATCTAAACCCGTCATGTAGTATCTAAACCCGCCATGTAGTATCTAAACCCGTCATGTAGTATCTAAACCCGTCATGTAGTATCTAAACCCGTCATGTAGTATCTAAACCCGTCATGTAGTATCTAAACCCGTCATGTAGTATCTAAACCCGTCATGTAGTATCTAAACCCGTCATGTAGTATCTAAACCCGTCATGTAGTATCTAAACCCGTCATGTAGTATCTAAACCCGTCATGTAGTATCTAAACCCGTCATGTAGTATCTAAACCCGTCATGTAGTATCTAAACCCGTCATGTAGTATCTAAACCCGTCATGTAGTATCTAAACCTGTCATGTAGTATCTAAACCCGTCATGTAGTATCTAAACCTGTCATGTAGTATCTAAACCCGTCATGTAGTATCTAAACCCGTCATGTAGTATCTAAACCCGTCATGTAGTATCTAAACCCGTCATGTAGTATCTAAACCCGTCATGTAGTATCTAAACCCGTCATGTAGTATCTAAACCCGTCATGTAGTATCTAAACCCGTCATGTAGTATCTAAACCCGTCATGTAGTATCTAAACCCGTCATGTAGTATCTAAACCCGTCATGTAGTATCTAAACCCGTCATGTAGTATCTAAACCCGTCATGTAGTATCTAAACCCGTCATGTAGTATCTAAACCCGTCATGTAGTATCTAAACCCGTCATGTAGTATCTAAACCCGTCATGTAGTATCTAAACCTATCATGTAGTATCTAAACCTGTCATGTAGTATCTAAACCCGTCATGTAGTATCTAAACCCGTCATGTAGTATCTAAACCCGTCATGTAGTATCTAAACCCGTCATGTAGTATCTAAACCCGTCATGTAGTATCTAAACCCGTCATGTAGTATCTAAACCCGTCATGTAGTATCTAAACCCGTCATGTAGTATCTAAACCCGTCATGTAGTATCTAAACCCGTCATGTAGTATCTAAACCCGTCATGTAGTATCTAAACCTATCATGTAGTATCTAAACCTATCATGTAGTATCTAAACCTGTCATGTAGTATCTAAACCCGTCATGTAGTATCTAAACCCGTCATGTAGTATCTAAACCCGTCATGTAGTATCTAAACCCGTCATGTAGTATCTAAACCTGTCATGTAGTATCTAAACCTGTCATGTAGTATCTAAACCCGTCATGTAGTATCTAAACCCGTCATGTAGTATCTAAACCCGTCATGTAGTATCTAAACCCGTCATGTAGTATCTAAACCCGCCATGTAGTATCTAAACCCGTCATGTAGTATCTAAACCCGTCATGTAGTATCTAAACCCGTCATGTAGTATCTAAACCCGTCATGTAGTATCTAAACCCGTCATGTAGTATCTAAACCCGTCATGTAGTATCTAAACCCGTCATGTAGTATCTAAACCCGTCATGTAGTATCTAAACCCGTCATGTAGTATCTAAACCCGTCATGTAGTATCTAAACCCGTCATGTAGTACCTAAACCCGTCATGTAGTATCTAAACCCGTCATGTAGTATCTAAACCTATCATGTAGTATCTAAACCTATCATGTAGTATCTAAACCCGTCATGTAGTATCTAAACCCGTCATGTAGTATCTAAACCCGTCATGTAGTATCTAAACCTATCATGTAGTATCTAAACCTATCATGTAGTATCTAAACCTATCATGTAGTATCTAAACCCGTCATGTAGTATCTAAACCCGTCATGTAGTATCTAAACCCGTCATGTAGTATCTAAACCCGTCATGTAGTATCTAAACCCGTCATGTAGTATCTAAACCCGTCATGTAGTATCTAAACCCGTCATGTAGTATCTAAACCCGTCATGTAGTATCTAAACCCGTCATGTAGTATCTAAACCCGTCATGTAGTATCTAAACCCGTCATGTAGTATCTAAACCCGTCATGTAGTATCTAAACCCGTCATGTAGTATCTAAACCCGTCATGTAGTATCTAAACCCGTCATGTAGTATCTAAACCCGTCATGTAGTATCTAAACCCGTCATGTAGTATCTAAACCCGTCATGTAGTATCTAAACCCGTCATGTAGTATCTAAACACGTCATGTAGTATCTAAACCTGTCATGTAGTATCTAAACCCGTCATGTAGTATCTAAACCTATCATGTAGTATCTAAACCCGTCATGTAGTATCTAAACCCGTCATGTAGTATCTAAACCCGTCATGTAGTATCTAAACCCGTCATGTAGTATCTAAACCCGTCATGTAGTATCTAAACCCGTCATGTAGTATCTAAACCCGTCATGTAGTATCTAAACCCGTCATGTAGTATCTAAACCCGTCATGTAGTATCTAAACCCGTCATGTAGTATCTAAACCCGTCATGTAGTATCTAAACCCGTCATGTAGTATCTAAACCCGTCATGTAGTATCTAAACCCGTCATGTAGTATCTAAACCCGTCATGTAGTATCTAAACCCGTCATGTAGTATCTAAACCCGTCATGTAGTATCTAAACCCGTCATGTAGTATCTAAACCCGTCATGTAGTATCTAAACCCGTCATGTAGTATCTAAACCCGTCATGTAGTATCTAAACCCGTCATGTAGTATCTAAACCCGTCATGTAGTATCTAAACCTGTCATGTAGTATCTAAACCCGTCATGTAGTATCTAAACCCGTCATGTAGTATCTAAACCCGTCATGTAGTATCTAAACCTGTCATGTAGTATCTAAACCCGTCATGTAGTATCTAAACCCGTCATGTAGTATCTAAACCCGTCATGTAGTATCTAAACCCGTCATGTAGTATCTAAACCTGTCATGTAGTATCTAAACCCGTCATGTAGTATCTAAACCCGTCATGTAGTATCTAAACCCGTCATGTAGTATCTAAACCCGTCATGTAGTATCTAAACCCGTCATGTAGTATCTAAACCCGTCATGTAGTATCTAAACCCGTCATGTAGTATCTAAACCCGTCATGTAGTATCTAAACCCGTCATGTAGTATCTAAACCCGTCATGTAGTATCTAAACCCGTCATGTAGTATCTAAACCCGTCATGTAGTATCTAAACCCGTCATGTAGTATCTAAACCCGTCATGTAGTATCTAAACCCGTCATGTAGTATCTAAACCCGTCATGTAGTATCTAAACCCGTCATGTAGTATCTAAACCCGTCATGTAGTATCTAAACCCGTCATGTAGTATCTAAACCCGTCATGTAGTATCTAAACCCGTCATGTAGTATCTAAACCCGTCATGTAGTATCTAAACCCGTCATGTAGTATCTAAACCCGTCATGTAGTATCTAAACCCGTCATGTAGTATCTAAACCCGTCATGTAGTATCTAAACCCGTCATGTAGTATCTAAACCCGTCATGTAGTATCTAAACCCGTCATGTAGTATCTAAACCCGTCATGTAGTATCTAAACCCGTCATGTAGTATCTAAACCCGTCATGTAGTATCTAAACCCGTCATGTAGTATCTAAACCCGTCATGTAGTATCTAAACCCGTCATGTAGTATCTAAACCCGTCATGTAGTATCTAAACCCGTCATGTAGTATCTAAACCTGTCATGTAGTATCTAAACCCGTCATGTAGTATCTAAACCCGTCATGTAGTATCTAAACCCGTCATGTAGTATCTAAACCCGTCATGTAGTATCTAAACCCGTCATGTAGTATCTAAACCCGTCATGTAGTATCTAAACCCGTCATGTAGTATCTAAACCCGTCATGTAGTATCTAAACCCGTCATGTAGTATCTAAACCCGTCATGTAGTATCTAAACCCGTCATGTAGTATCTAAACCCGTCATGTAGTATCTAAACCCGTCATGTAGTATCTAAACCCGTCATGTAGTATCTAAACCTGTCATGTAGTATCTAAACCTGTCATGTAGTATCTAAACCCGTCATGTAGTATCTAAACCCGTCATGTAGTATCTAAACCTGTCATGTAGTATCTAAACCCGTCATGTAGTATCTAAACCCGTCATGTAGTATCTAAACCCGTCATGTAGTATCTAAACCCGTCATGTAGTATCTAAACCCGTCATGTAGTATCTAAACCCGTCATGTAGTATCTAAACCCGTCATGTAGTATCTAAACCCGTCATGTAGTATCTAAACCCGTCATGTAGTATCTAAACCCGTCATGTAGTATCTAAACCCGTCATGTAGTATCTAAACCCGTCATGTAGTATCTAAACCCGTCATGTAGTATCTAAACCCGTCATGTAGTATCTAAACCCGTCATGTAGTATCTAAACCCGTCATGTAGTATCTAAACCCGTCATGTAGTATCTAAACCTGTCATGTAGTATCTAAACCCGTCATGTAGTATCTAAACCCGTCATGTAGTATCTAAACCCGTCATGTAGTATCTAAACCCGTCATGTAGTATCTAAACCCGTCATGTAGTATCTAAACCCGTCATGTAGTATCTAAACCCGTCATGTAGTATCTAAACCCGTCATGTAGTATCTAAACCCGTCATGTAGTATCTAAACCCGTCATGTAGTATCTAAACCCGTCATGTAGTATCTAAACCCGTCATGTAGTATCTAAACCCGTCATGTAGTATCTAAACCCGTCATGTAGTATCTAAACCCGTCATGTAGTATCTAAACCCGTCATGTAGTATCTAAACCCGTCATGTAGTATCTAAACCCGTCATGTAGTATCTAAACCCGTCATGTAGTATCTAAACCCGTCATGTAGTATCTAAACCCGTCATGTAGTATCTAAACCTGTCATGTAGTATCTAAACCCGTCATGTAGTATCTAAACCCGTCATGTAGTATCTAAACCCGTCATGTAGTATCTAAACCCGTCATGTAGTATCTAAACCCGTCATGTAGTATCTAAACCCGTCATGTAGTATCTAAACCCGTCATGTAGTATCTAAACCCGTCATGTAGTATCTAAACCCGTCATGTAGTATCTAAACCCGTCATGTAGTATCTAAACCCGTCATGTAGTATCTAAACCCGTCATGTAGTATCTAAACCCGTCATGTAGTATCTAAACCCGTCATGTAGTATCTAAACCTATCATGTAGTATCTAAACCTGTCATGTAGTATCTAAACCCGTCATGTAGTATCTAAACCCGTCATGTAGTATCTAAACCCGTCATGTAGTATCTAAACCTATCATGTAGTATCTAAACCTGTCATGTAGTATCTAAACCCGTCATGTAGTATCTAAACCCGTCATGTAGTATCTAAACCCGTCATGTAGTATCTAAACCCGTCATGTAGTATCTAAACCCGTCATGTAGTATCTAAACCCGCCATGTAGTATCTAAACCCGTCATGTAGTATCTAAACCCGTCATGTAGTATCTAAACCCGTCATGTAGTATCTAAACCCGTCATGTAGTATCTAAACCCGTCATGTAGTATCTAAACCCGTCATGTAGTATCTAAACCCGTCATGTAGTATCTAAACCCGTCATGTAGTATCTAAACCCGTCATGTAGTATCTAAACCCGTCATGTAGTATCTAAACCCGTCATGTAGTATCTAAACCCGTCATGTAGTATCTAAACCTGTCATGTAGTATCTAAACCCGTCATGTAGTATCTAAACCCGTCATGTAGTATCTAAACCCGTCATGTAGTATCTAAACCCGTCATGTAGTATCTAAACCCGTCATGTAGTATCTAAACCCGTCATGTAGTATCTAAACCCGTCATGTAGTATCTAAACCCGTCATGTAGTATCTAAACCCGTCATGTAGTATCTAAACCTGTCATGTAGTATCTAAACCCGTCATGTAGTATCTAAACCCGTCATGTAGTATCTAAACCCGTCATGTAGTATCTAAACCCGTCATGTAGTATCTAAACCCGTCATGTAGTATCTAAACCCGTCATGTAGTATCTAAACCCGTCATGTAGTATCTAAACCCGTCATGTAGTATCTAAACCCGTCATGTAGTATCTAAACCCGTCATGTAGTATCTAAACCCGTCATGTAGTATCTAAACCCGTCATGTAGTATCTAAACCCGTCATGTAGTATCTAAACCCGTCATGTAGTATCTAAACCCGTCATGTAGTATCTAAACCCGTCATGTAGTATCTAAACCCGTCATGTAGTATCTAAACCCGTCATGTAGTATCTAAACCCGTCATGTAGTATCTAAACCCGTCATGTAGTATCTAAACCCGTCATGTAGTATCTAAACCCGTCATGTAGTATCTAAACCCGTCATGTAGTATCTAAACCCGTCATGTAGTATCTAAACCCGTCATGTAGTATCTAAACCCGTCATGTAGTATCTAAACCCGTCATGTAGTATCTAAACCCGTCATGTAGTATCTAAACCCGTCATGTAGTATCTAAACCCGTCATGTAGTATCTAAACCCGTCATGTAGTATCTAAACCCGTCATGTAGTATCTAAACCCGTCATGTAGTATCTAAACCCGTCATGTAGTATCTAAACCCGTCATGTAGTATCTAAACCCGTCATGTAGTATCTAAACCCGTCATGTAGTATCTAAACCCGTCATGTAGTATCTAAACCCGTCATGTAGTATCTAAACCCGTCATGTAGTATCTAAACCTATCATGTAGTATCTAAACCCGTCATGTAGTATCTAAACCCGTCATGTAGTATCTAAACCTGTCATGTAGTATCTAAACCCGTCATGTAGTATCTAAACCCGTCATGTAGTATCTAAACCCGTCATGTAGTATCTAAACCCGTCATGTAGTATCTAAACCCGTCATGTAGTATCTAAACCCGTCATGTAGTATCTAAACCCGTCATGTAGTATCTAAACCGTCATGTAGTATCTAAACCCGTCATGTAGTATCTAAACCCGTCATGTAGTATCTAAACCCGTCATGTAGTATCTAAACCTGTCATGTAGTATCTAAACCCGTCATGTAGTATCTAAACCCGTCATGTAGTATCTAAACCCGTCATGTAGTATCTAAACCTATCATGTAGTATCTAAACCCGTCATGTAGTATCTAAACCCGTCATGTAGTATCTAAACCCGTCATGTAGTATCTAAACCCGTCATGTAGTATCTAAACCCGTCATGTAGTATCTAAACCCGTCATGTAGTATCTAAACCCGTCATGTAGTATCTAAACCCGTCATGTAGTATCTAAACCCGTCATGTAGTATCTAAACCCGTCATGTAGTATCTAAACCCGTCATGTAGTATCTAAACCCGTCATGTAGTATCTAAACCCGTCATGTAGTATCTAAACCCGTCATGTAGTATCTAAACCCGTCATGTAGTATCTAAACCCGTCATGTAGTATCTAAACCTATCATGTAGTATCTAAACCTGTCATGTAGTATCTAAACCCGTCATGTAGTATCTAAACCCGTCATGTAGTATCTAAACCCGTCATGTAGTATCTAAACCCGTCATGTAGTATCTAAACCCGTCATGTAGTATCTAAACCCGTCATGTAGTATCTAAACCCGTCATGTAGTATCTAAACCCGTCATGTAGTATCTAAACCCGTCATGTAGTATCTAAACCCGTCATGTAGTATCTAAACCCGTCATGTAGTATCTAAACCCGTCATGTAGTATCTAAACCCGTCATGTAGTATCTAAACCCGTCATGTAGTATCTAAACCCGTCATGTAGTATCTAAACCCGTCATGTAGTATCTAAACCCGTCATGTAGTATCTAAACCCGTCATGTAGTATCTAAACCCGTCATGTAGTATCTAAACCCGTCATGTAGTATCTAAACCCGTCATGTAGTATCTAAACCTGTCATGTAGTATCTAAACCCGTCATGTAGTATCTAAACCTATCATGTAGTATCTAAACCTGTCATGTAGTATCTAAACCTGTCATGTAGTATCTAAACCCGTCATGTAGTATCTAAACCCGTCATGTAGTATCTAAACCCGTCATGTAGTATCTAAACCCGTCATGTAGTATCTAAACCCGTCATGTAGTATCTAAACCCGTCATGTAGTATCTAAACCCGTCATGTAGTATCTAAACCCGTCATGTAGTATCTAAACCCGTCATGTAGTATCTAAACCCGTCATGTAGTATCTAAACCCGTCATGTAGTATCTAAACCCGTCATGTAGTATCTAAACCCGTCATGTAGTATCTAAACCCGTCATGTAGTATCTAAACCCGTCATGTAGTATCTAAACCCGTCATGTAGTATCTAAACCCGTCATGTAGTATCTAAACCCGTCATGTAGTATCTAAACCCGTCATGTAGTATCTAAACCCGTCATGTAGTATCTAAACCCGTCATGTAGTATCTAAACCCGTCATGTAGTATCTAAACCCGTCATGTAGTATCTAAACCCGTCATGTAGTATCTAAACCCGTCATGTAGTATCTAAACCCGTCATGTAGTATCTAAACCCGTCATGTAGTATCTAAACCCGTCATGTAGTATCTAAACCCGTCATGTAGTATCTAAACCCGTCATGTAGTATCTAAACCCGTCATGTAGTATCTAAACCCGTCATGTAGTATCTAAACCCGTCATGTAGTATCTAAACCCGTCATGTAGTATCTAAACCCGTCATGTAGTATCTAAACCCGTCATGTAGTATCTAAACCCGTCATGTAGTATCTAAACCCGTCATGTAGTATCTAAACCCGTCATGTAGTACCTAAACCCGTCATGTAGTATCTAAACCCGTCATGTAGTATCTAAACCTATCATGTAGTATCTAAACCTATCATGTAGTATCTAAACCTGTCATGTAGTATCTAAACCCGTCATGTAGTATCTAAACCCATCATGTAGTATCTAAACCTATCATGTAGTATCTAAACCTATCATGTAGTATCTAAACCTGTCATGTAGTATCTAAACCCGTCATGTAGTATCTAAACCCGTCATGTAGTATCTAAACCCGTCATGTAGTATCTAAACCCGTCATGTAGTATCTAAACCCGTCATGTAGTATCTAAACCCGTCATGTAGTATCTAAACCCGTCATGTAGTATCTAAACCCGTCATGTAGTATCTAAACCCGTCATGTAGTATCTAAACCCGTCATGTAGTATCTAAACCCGTCATGTAGTATCTAAACCCGTCATGTAGTATCTAAACCCGTCATGTAGTATCTAAACCCGTCATGTAGTATCTAAACCCGTCATGTAGTATCTAAACCCGTCATGTAGTATCTAAACCCGTCATGTAGTATCTAAACCCGTCATGTAGTATCTAAACCCGTCATGTAGTATCTAAACCTATCATGTAGTATCTAAACCTATCATGTAGTATCTAAACCCGTCATGTAGTATCTAAACCCGTCATGTAGTATCTAAACCCGTCATGTAGTATCTAAACCTATCATGTAGTATCTAAACCCGTCATGTAGTATCTAAACCCGTCATGTAGTATCTAAACCCGTCATGTAGTATCTAAACCCGTCATGTAGTATCTAAACCCGTCATGTAGTATCTAAACCCGTCATGTAGTATCTAAACCCGTCATGTAGTATCTAAACCCGTCATGTAGTATCTAAACCCGTCATGTAGTATCTAAACCCGTCATGTAGTATCTAAACCCGTCATGTAGTATCTAAACCCGTCATGTAGTATCTAAACCCGTCATGTAGTATCTAAACCCGTCATGTAGTATCTAAACCCGTCATGTAGTATCTAAACCCGTCATGTAGTATCTAAACCCGTCATGTAGTATCTAAACCCGTCATGTAGTATCTAAACCCGTCATGTAGTATCTAAACCCGTCATGTAGTATCTAAACCCGTCATGTAGTATCTAAACCCGTCATGTAGTATCTAAACCCGTCATGTAGTATCTAAACCCGTCATGTAGTATCTAAACCCGTCATGTAGTATCTAAACCTGTCATGTAGTATCTAAACCCGTCATGTAGTATCTAAACCCGTCATGTAGTATCTAAACCCGTCATGTAGTATCTAAACCCGTCATGTAGTATCTAAACCCGTCATGTAGTATCTAAACCCGTCATGTAGTATCTAAACCCGTCATGTAGTATCTAAACCCGTCATGTAGTATCTAAACCCGTCATGTAGTATCTAAACCCGTCATGTAGTATCTAAACCCGTCATGTAGTATCTAAACCCGTCATGTAGTATCTAAACCCGTCATGTAGTATCTAAACCCGTCATGTAGTATCTAAACCCGTCATGTAGTATCTAAACCCGTCATGTAGTATCTAAACCCGTCATGTAGTATCTAAACCCGTCATGTAGTATCTAAACCCGTCATGTAGTATCTAAACCCGTCATGTAGTATCTAAACCCGTCATGTAGTATCTAAACCCGTCATGTAGTATCTAAACCCGTCATGTAGTATCTAAACCCGTCATGTAGTATCTAAACCCGTCATGTAGTATCTAAACCCGTCATGTAGTATCTAAACCCGTCATGTAGTATCTAAACCCGTCATGTAGTATCTAAACCCGTCATGTAGTATCTAAACCCGTCATGTAGTATCTAAACCCGTCATGTAGTATCTAAACCCGTCATGTAGTATCTAAACCCGTCATGTAGTATCTAAACCCGTCATGTAGTATCTAAACCCGTCATGTAGTATCTAAACCCGTCATGTAGTATCTAAACCCGTCATGTAGTATCTAAACCCGTCATGTAGTATCTAAACCCGTCATGTAGTATCTAAACCCGTCATGTAGTATCTAAACCCGTCATGTAGTATCTAAACCCGTCATGTAGTATCTAAACCCGTCATGTAGTATCTAAACCCGTCATGTAGTATCTAAACCCGTCATGTAGTATCTAAACCCGTCATGTAGTATCTAAACCCGTCATGTAGTATCTAAACCCGTCATGTAGTATCTAAACCCGTCATGTAGTATCTAAACCCGTCATGTAGTATCTAAACCCGTCATGTAGTATCTAAACCCGTCATGTAGTATCTAAACCCGTCATGTAGTATCTAAACCCGTCATGTAGTATCTAAACCCGTCATGTAGTATCTAAACCCGTCATGTAGTATCTAAACCCGTCATGTAGTATCTAAACCCGTCATGTAGTATCTAAACCCGTCATGTAGTATCTAAACCCGTCATGTAGTATCTAAACCCGTCATGTAGTATCTAAACCCGTCATGTAGTATCTAAACCCGTCATGTAGTATCTAAACCCGTCATGTAGTATCTAAACCCGTCATGTAGTATCTAAACCCGTCATGTAGTATCTAAACCCGTCATGTAGTATCTAAACCCGTCATGTAGTATCTAAACCCGTCATGTAGTATCTAAACCCGTCATGTAGTATCTAAACCCGTCATGTAGTATCTAAACCCGTCATGTAGTATCTAAACCCGTCATGTAGTATCTAAACCCGTCATGTAGTATCTAAACCCGTCATGTAGTATCTAAACCCGTCATGTAGTATCTAAACCCGTCATGTAGTATCTAAACCCGTCATGTAGTATCTAAACCCGTCATGTAGTATCTAAACCCGTCATGTAGTATCTAAACCCGTCATGTAGTATCTAAACCCGTCATGTAGTATCTAAACCCGTCATGTAGTATCTAAACCCGTCATGTAGTATCTAAACCCGTCATGTAGTATCTAAACCCGTCATGTAGTATCTAAACCCGTCATGTAGTATCTAAACCCGTCATGTAGTATCTAAACCCGTCATGTAGTATCTAAACCCGTCATGTAGTATCTAAACCCGTCATGTAGTATCTAAACCCGTCATGTAGTATCTAAACCCGTCATGTAGTATCTAAACCCGTCATGTAGTATCTAAACCCGTCATGTAGTATCTAAACCCGTCATGTAGTATCTAAACCCGTCATGTAGTATCTAAACCCGTCATGTAGTATCTAAACCCGTCATGTAGTATCTAAACCCGTCATGTAGTATCTAAACCCGTCATGTAGTATCTAAACCCGTCATGTAGTATCTAAACCCGTCATGTAGTATCTAAACCCGTCATGTAGTATCTAAACCCGTCATGTAGTATCTAAACCCGTCATGTAGTATCTAAACCCGTCATGTAGTATCTAAACCCGTCATGTAGTATCTAAACCCGTCATGTAGTATCTAAACCCGTCATGTAGTATCTAAACCCGTCATGTAGTATCTAAACCCGTCATGTAGTATCTAAACCCGTCATGTAGTATCTAAACCCGTCATGTAGTATCTAAACCCGTCATGTAGTATCTAAACCCGTCATGTAGTATCTAAACCCGTCATGTAGTATCTAAACCCGTCATGTAGTATCTAAACCCGTCATGTAGTATCTAAACCCGTCATGTAGTATCTAAACCCGTCATGTAGTATCTAAACCCGTCATGTAGTATCTAAACCCGTCATGTAGTATCTAAACCCGTCATGTAGTATCTAAACCCGTCATGTAGTATCTAAACCCGTCATGTAGTATCTAAACCCGTCATGTAGTATCTAAACCCGTCATGTAGTATCTAAACCCGTCATGTAGTATCTAAACCCGTCATGTAGTATCTAAACCCGTCATGTAGTATCTAAACCCGTCATGTAGTATCTAAACCCGTCATGTAGTATCTAAACCCGTCATGTAGTATCTAAACCCGTCATGTAGTATCTAAACCCGTCATGTAGTATCTAAACCCGTCATGTAGTATCTAAACCCGTCATGTAGTATCTAAACCCGTCATGTAGTATCTAAACCCGTCATGTAGTATCTAAACCCGTCATGTAGTATCTAAACCCGTCATGTAGTATCTAAACCCGTCATGTAGTATCTAAACCCGTCATGTAGTATCTAAACCCGTCATGTAGTATCTAAACCCGTCATGTAGTATCTAAACCCGTCATGTAGTATCTAAACCCGTCATGTAGTATCTAAACCCGTCATGTAGTATCTAAACCCGTCATGTAGTATCTAAACCCGTCATGTAGTATCTAAACCCGTCATGTAGTATCTAAACCCGTCATGTAGTATCTAAACCCGTCATGTAGTATCTAAACCCGTCATGTAGTATCTAAACCCGTCATGTAGTATCTAAACCCGTCATGTAGTATCTAAACCCGTCATGTAGTATCTAAACCCGTCATGTAGTATCTAAACCCGTCATGTAGTATCTAAACCCGTCATGTAGTATCTAAACCCGTCATGTAGTATCTAAACCTGTCATGTAGTATCTAAACCTGTCATGTAGTATCTAAACCCGTCATGTAGTATCTAAACCCGTCATGTAGTATCTAAACCCGTCATGTAGTATCTAAACCCGTCATGTAGTATCTAAACCCGTCATGTAGTATCTAAACCCGTCATGTAGTATCTAAACCCGTCATGTAGTATCTAAACCCGTCATGTAGTATCTAAACCCGTCATGTAGTATCTAAACCCGTCATGTAGTATCTAAACCCGTCATGTAGTATCTAAACCCGTCATGTAGTATCTAAACCCGTCATGTAGTATCTAAACCCGTCATGTAGTATCTAAACCCGTCATGTAGTATCTAAACCCGTCATGTAGTATCTAAACCCGTCATGTAGTATCTAAACCCGTCATGTAGTATCTAAACCCGTCATGTAGTATCTAAACCCGTCATGTAGTATCTAAACCCGTCATGTAGTATCTAAACCCGTCATGTAGTATCTAAACCCGTCATGTAGTATCTAAACCCGTCATGTAGTATCTAAACCCGTCATGTAGTATCTAAACCTGTCATGTAGTATCTAAACCCGTCATGTAGTATCTAAACCCGTCATGTAGTATCTAAACCCGTCATGTAGTATCTAAACCCGTCATGTAGTATCTAAACCCGTCATGTAGTATCTAAACCCGTCATGTAGTATCTAAACCCGTCATGTAGTATCTAAACCTGTCATGTAGTATCTAAACCCGTCATGTAGTATCTAAACCCGTCATGTAGTATCTAAACCCGTCATGTAGTATCTAAACCCGTCATGTAGTATCTAAACCCGTCATGTAGTATCTAAACCCGTCATGTAGTATCTAAACCCGTCATGTAGTATCTAAACCCGTCATGTAGTATCTAAACCCGTCATGTAGTATCTAAACCCGTCATGTAGTATCTAAACCCGTCATGTAGTATCTAAACCCGTCATGTAGTATCTAAACCCGTCATGTAGTATCTAAACCCGTCATGTAGTATCTAAACCCGTCATGTAGTATCTAAACCCGTCATGTAGTATCTAAACCCGTCATGTAGTATCTAAACCCGTCATGTAGTATCTAAACCCGTCATGTAGTATCTAAACCCGTCATGTAGTATCTAAACCCGTCATGTAGTATCTAAACCTATCATGTAGTATCTAAACCTATCATGTAGTATCTAAACCCGTCATGTAGTATCTAAACCCGTCATGTAGTATCTAAACCCGTCATGTAGTATCTAAACCCGTCATGTAGTATCTAAACCCGTCATGTAGTATCTAAACCCGTCATGTAGTATCTAAACCCGTCATGTAGTATCTAAACCCGTCATGTAGTATCTAAACCCGTCATGTAGTATCTAAACCCGTCATGTAGTATCTAAACCCGTCATGTAGTATCTAAACCCGTCATGTAGTATCTAAACCCGTCATGTAGTATCTAAACCCGTCATGTAGTATCTAAACCCGTCATGTAGTATCTAAACCCGTCATGTAGTATCTAAACCCGTCATGTAGTATCTAAACCCGTCATGTAGTATCTAAACCCGTCATGTAGTATCTAAACCCGTCATGTAGTATCTAAACCCGTCATGTAGTATCTAAACCCGTCATGTAGTATCTAAACCCGTCATGTAGTATCTAAACCCGTCATGTAGTATCTAAACCCGTCATGTAGTATCTAAACCCGTCATGTAGTATCTAAACCCGTCATGTAGTATCTAAACCCGTCATGTAGTATCTAAACCCGTCATGTAGTATCTAAACCCGTCATGTAGTATCTAAACCCGTCATGTAGTATCTAAACCCGTCATGTAGTATCTAAACCCGTCATGTAGTATCTAAACCCGTCATGTAGTATCTAAACCCGTCATGTAGTATCTAAACCCGTCATGTAGTATCTAAACCCGTCATGTAGTATCTAAACCCGTCATGTAGTATCTAAACCCGTCATGTAGTATCTAAACCCGTCATGTAGTATCTAAACCCGTCATGTAGTATCTAAACCCGTCATGTAGTATCTAAACCCGTCATGTAGTATCTAAACCCGTCATGTAGTATCTAAACCCGTCATGTAGTATCTAAACCTGTCATGTAGTATCTAAACCCGTCATGTAGTATCTAAACCCGTCATGTAGTATCTAAACCCGTCATGTAGTATCTAAACCCGTCATGTAGTATCTAAACCCGTCATGTAGTATCTAAACCCGTCATGTAGTATCTAAACCCGTCATGTAGTATCTAAACCCGTCATGTAGTATCTAAACCCGTCATGTAGTATCTAAACCCGTCATGTAGTATCTAAACCCGTCATGTAGTATCTAAACCCGTCATGTAGTATCTAAACCCGTCATGTAGTATCTAAACCCGTCATGTAGTATCTAAACCCGTCATGTAGTATCTAAACCCGTCATGTAGTATCTAAACCCGTCATGTAGTATCTAAACCCGTCATGTAGTATCTAAACCCGTCATGTAGTATCTAAACCCGTCATGTAGTATCTAAACCCGTCATGTAGTATCTAAACCCGTCATGTAGTATCTAAACCCGTCATGTAGTATCTAAACCCGTCATGTAGTATCTAAACCCGTCATGTAGTATCTAAACCCGTCATGTAGTATCTAAACCCGTCATGTAGTATCTAAACCCGTCATGTAGTATCTAAACCCGTCATGTAGTATCTAAACCCGTCATGTAGTATCTAAACCCGTCATGTAGTATCTAAACCCGTCATGTAGTATCTAAACCCGTCATGTAGTATCTAAACCCGTCATGTAGTATCTAAACCCGTCATGTAGTATCTAAACCCGTCATGTAGTATCTAAACCCGTCATGTAGTATCTAAACCCGTCATGTAGTATCTAAACCCGTCATGTAGTATCTAAACCCGTCATGTAGTATCTAAACCCGTCATGTAGTATCTAAACCCGTCATGTAGTATCTAAACCCGTCATGTAGTATCTAAACCTGTCATGTAGTATCTAAACCCGTCATGTAGTATCTAAACCCGTCATGTAGTATCTAAACCCGTCATGTAGTATCTAAACCCGTCATGTAGTATCTAAACCCGTCATGTAGTATCTAAACCCGTCATGTAGTATCTAAACCCGTCATGTAGTATCTAAACCCGTCATGTAGTATCTAAACCCGTCATGTAGTATCTAAACCCGTCATGTAGTATCTAAACCCGTCATGTAGTATCTAAACCCGTCATGTAGTATCTAAACCCGTCATGTAGTATCTAAACCCGTCATGTAGTATCTAAACCCGTCATGTAGTATCTAAACCCGTCATGTAGTATCTAAACCCGTCATGTAGTATCTAAACCCGTCATGTAGTATCTAAACCCGTCATGTAGTATCTAAACCCGTCATGTAGTATCTAAACCCGTCATGTAGTATCTAAACCCGTCATGTAGTATCTAAACCCGTCATGTAGTATCTAAACCCGTCATGTAGTATCTAAACCCGTCATGTAGTATCTAAACCCGTCATGTAGTATCTAAACCCGTCATGTAGTATCTAAACCCGTCATGTAGTATCTAAACCCGTCATGTAGTATCTAAACCCGTCATGTAGTATCTAAACCCGTCATGTAGTATCTAAACCCGTCATGTAGTATCTAAACCCGTCATGTAGTATCTAAACCCGTCATGTAGTATCTAAACCCGTCATGTAGTATCTAAACCTGTCATGTAGTATCTAAACCCGTCATGTAGTATCTAAACCCGTCATGTAGTATCTAAACCCGTCATGTAGTATCTAAACCCGTCATGTAGTATCTAAACCCGTCATGTAGTATCTAAACCCGTCATGTAGTATCTAAACCCGTCATGTAGTATCTAAACCCGTCATGTAGTATCTAAACCCGTCATGTAGTATCTAAACCCGTCATGTAGTATCTAAACCCGTCATGTAGTATCTAAACCCGTCATGTAGTATCTAAACCCGTCATGTAGTATCTAAACCCGTCATGTAGTATCTAAACCCGTCATGTAGTATCTAAACCCGTCATGTAGTATCTAAACCCGTCATGTAGTATCTAAACCCGTCATGTAGTATCTAAACCCGTCATGTAGTATCTAAACCCGTCATGTAGTATCTAAACCCGTCATGTAGTATCTAAACCCGTCATGTAGTATCTAAACCCGTCATGTAGTATCTAAACCCGTCATGTAGTATCTAAACCCGTCATGTAGTATCTAAACCCGTCATGTAGTATCTAAACCCGTCATGTAGTATCTAAACCCGTCATGTAGTATCTAAACCCGTCATGTAGTATCTAAACCCGTCATGTAGTATCTAAACCCGTCATGTAGTATCTAAACCCGTCATGTAGTATCTAAACCCGTCATGTAGTATCTAAACCCGTCATGTAGTATCTAAACCCGTCATGTAGTATCTAAACCCGTCATGTAGTATCTAAACCCGTCATGTAGTATCTAAACCCGTCATGTAGTATCTAAACCCGTCATGTAGTATCTAAACCCGTCATGTAGTATCTAAACCCGTCATGTAGTATCTAAACCCGTCATGTAGTATCTAAACCCGTCATGTAGTATCTAAACCCGTCATGTAGTATCTAAACCCGTCATGTAGTATCTAAACCCGTCATGTAGTATCTAAACCCGTCATGTAGTATCTAAACCCGTCATGTAGTATCTAAACCCGTCATGTAGTATCTAAACCCGTCATGTAGTATCTAAACCCGTCATGTAGTATCTAAACCCGTCATGTAGTATCTAAACCCGTCATGTAGTATCTAAACCCGTCATGTAGTATCTAAACCCGTCATGTAGTATCTAAACCCGTCATGTAGTATCTAAACCCGTCATGTAGTATCTAAACCCGTCATGTAGTATCTAAACCCGTCATGTAGTATCTAAACCCGTCATGTAGTATCTAAACCTGTCATGTAGTATCTAAACCCGTCATGTAGTATCTAAACCCGTCATGTAGTATCTAAACCCGTCATGTAGTATCTAAACCCGTCATGTAGTATCTAAACCCGTCATGTAGTATCTAAACCCGTCATGTAGTATCTAAACCCGTCATGTAGTATCTAAACCCGTCATGTAGTATCTAAACCCGTCATGTAGTATCTAAACCCGTCATGTAGTATCTAAACCCGTCATGTAGTATCTAAACCCGTCATGTAGTATCTAAACCCGTCATGTAGTATCTAAACCCGTCATGTAGTATCTAAACCCGTCATGTAGTATCTAAACCCGTCATGTAGTATCTAAACCCGTCATGTAGTATCTAAACCCGTCATGTAGTATCTAAACCCGTCATGTAGTATCTAAACCCGTCATGTAGTATCTAAACCCGTCATGTAGTATCTAAACCCGTCATGTAGTATCTAAACCCGTCATGTAGTATCTAAACCCGTCATGTAGTATCTAAACCCGTCATGTAGTATCTAAACCCGTCATGTAGTATCTAAACCCGTCATGTAGTATCTAAACCCGTCATGTAGTATCTAAACCCGTCATGTAGTATCTAAACCCGTCATGTAGTATCTAAACCCGTCATGTAGTATCTAAACCCGTCATGTAGTATCTAAACCCGTCATGTAGTATCTAAACCCGTCATGTAGTATCTAAACCCGTCATGTAGTATCTAAACCCGTCATGTAGTATCTAAACCCGTCATGTAGTATCTAAACCCGTCATGTAGTATCTAAACCCGTCATGTAGTATCTAAACCCGTCATGTAGTATCTAAACCCGTCATGTAGTATCTAAACCCGTCATGTAGTATCTAAACCCGTCATGTAGTATCTAAACCCGTCATGTAGTATCTAAACCCGTCATGTAGTATCTAAACCCGTCATGTAGTATCTAAACCCGTCATGTAGTATCTAAACCCGTCATGTAGTATCTAAACCCGTCATGTAGTATCTAAACCCGTCATGTAGTATCTAAACCCGTCATGTAGTATCTAAACCCGTCATGTAGTATCTAAACCCGTCATGTAGTATCTAAACCCGTCATGTAGTATCTAAACCCGTCATGTAGTATCTAAACCCGTCATGTAGTATCTAAACCCGTCATGTAGTATCTAAACCCGTCATGTAGTATCTAAACCCGTCATGTAGTATCTAAACCCGTCATGTAGTATCTAAACCCGTCATGTAGTATCTAAACCCGTCATGTAGTATCTAAACCCGTCATGTAGTATCTAAACCCGTCATGTAGTATCTAAACCCGTCATGTAGTATCTAAACCCGTCATGTAGTATCTAAACCCGTCATGTAGTATCTAAACCCGTCATGTAGTATCTAAACCCGTCATGTAGTATCTAAACCCGTCATGTAGTATCTAAACCCGTCATGTAGTATCTAAACCCGTCATGTAGTATCTAAACCCGTCATGTAGTATCTAAACCCGTCATGTAGTATCTAAACCCGTCATGTAGTATCTAAACCCGTCATGTAGTATCTAAACCCGTCATGTAGTATCTAAACCCGTCATGTAGTATCTAAACCCGTCATGTAGTATCTAAACCCGTCATGTAGTATCTAAACCCGTCATGTAGTATCTAAACCCGTCATGTAGTATCTAAACCCGTCATGTAGTATCTAAACCCGTCATGTAGTATCTAAACCCGTCATGTAGTATCTAAACCCGTCATGTAGTATCTAAACCCGTCATGTAGTATCTAAACCCGTCATGTAGTATCTAAACCCGTCATGTAGTATCTAAACCCGTCATGTAGTATCTAAACCCGTCATGTAGTATCTAAACCCGTCATGTAGTATCTAAACCCGTCATGTAGTATCTAAACCCGTCATGTAGTATCTAAACCCGTCATGTAGTATCTAAACCCGTCATGTAGTATCTAAACCCGTCATGTAGTATCTAAACCCGTCATGTAGTATCTAAACCCGTCATGTAGTATCTAAACCCGTCATGTAGTATCTAAACCCGTCATGTAGTATCTAAACCCGTCATGTAGTATCTAAACCCGTCATGTAGTATCTAAACCCGTCATGTAGTATCTAAACCCGTCATGTAGTATCTAAACCCGTCATGTAGTATCTAAACCCGTCATGTAGTATCTAAACCCGTCATGTAGTATCTAAACCCGTCATGTAGTATCTAAACCCGTCATGTAGTATCTAAACCCGTCATGTAGTATCTAAACCCGTCATGTAGTATCTAAACCCGTCATGTAGTATCTAAACCCGTCATGTAGTATCTAAACCCGTCATGTAGTATCTAAACCCGTCATGTAGTATCTAAACCCGTCATGTAGTATCTAAACCCGTCATGTAGTATCTAAACCCGTCATGTAGTATCTAAACCCGTCATGTAGTATCTAAACCCGTCATGTAGTATCTAAACCCGTCATGTAGTATCTAAACCCGTCATGTAGTATCTAAACCCGTCATGTAGTATCTAAACCCGTCATGTAGTATCTAAACCCGTCATGTAGTATCTAAACCCGTCATGTAGTATCTAAACCCGTCATGTAGTATCTAAACCCGTCATGTAGTATCTAAACCCGTCATGTAGTATCTAAACCCGTCATGTAGTATCTAAACCCGTCATGTAGTATCTAAACCCGTCATGTAGTATCTAAACCCGTCATGTAGTATCTAAACCCGTCATGTAGTATCTAAACCCGTCATGTAGTATCTAAACCCGTCATGTAGTATCTAAACCCGTCATGTAGTATCTAAACCCGTCATGTAGTATCTAAACCCGTCATGTAGTATCTAAACCCGTCATGTAGTATCTAAACCCGTCATGTAGTATCTAAACCCGTCATGTAGTATCTAAACCCGTCATGTAGTATCTAAACCCGTCATGTAGTATCTAAACCCGTCATGTAGTATCTAAACCCGTCATGTAGTATCTAAACCCGTCATGTAGTATCTAAACCCGTCATGTAGTATCTAAACCCGTCATGTAGTATCTAAACCCGTCATGTAGTATCTAAACCCGTCATGTAGTATCTAAACCCGTCATGTAGTATCTAAACCCGTCATGTAGTATCTAAACCCGTCATGTAGTATCTAAACCCGTCATGTAGTATCTAAACCCGTCATGTAGTATCTAAACCCGTCATGTAGTATCTAAACCCGTCATGTAGTATCTAAACCCGTCATGTAGTATCTAAACCCGTCATGTAGTATCTAAACCCGTCATGTAGTATCTAAACCCGTCATGTAGTATCTAAACCCGTCATGTAGTATCTAAACCCGTCATGTAGTATCTAAACCCGTCATGTAGTATCTAAACCCGTCATGTAGTATCTAAACCCGTCATGTAGTATCTAAACCCGTCATGTAGTATCTAAACCCGTCATGTAGTATCTAAACCCGTCATGTAGTATCTAAACCCGTCATGTAGTATCTAAACCCGTCATGTAGTATCTAAACCCGTCATGTAGTATCTAAACCCGTCATGTAGTATCTAAACCCGTCATGTAGTATCTAAACCCGTCATGTAGTATCTAAACCCGTCATGTAGTATCTAAACCCGTCATGTAGTATCTAAACCCGTCATGTAGTATCTAAACCCGTCATGTAGTATCTAAACCCGTCATGTAGTATCTAAACCCGTCATGTAGTATCTAAACCCGTCATGTAGTATCTAAACCCGTCATGTAGTATCTAAACCCGTCATGTAGTATCTAAACCCGTCATGTAGTATCTAAACCCGTCATGTAGTATCTAAACCCGTCATGTAGTATCTAAACCCGTCATGTAGTATCTAAACCCGTCATGTAGTATCTAAACCCGTCATGTAGTATCTAAACCCGTCATGTAGTATCTAAACCCGTCATGTAGTATCTAAACCCGTCATGTAGTATCTAAACCCGTCATGTAGTATCTAAACCCGTCATGTAGTATCTAAACCCGTCATGTAGTATCTAAACCCGTCATGTAGTATCTAAACCCGTCATGTAGTATCTAAACCCGTCATGTAGTATCTAAACCCGTCATGTAGTATCTAAACCCGTCATGTAGTATCTAAACCCGTCATGTAGTATCTAAACCCGTCATGTAGTATCTAAACCCGTCATGTAGTATCTAAACCCGTCATGTAGTATCTAAACCCGTCATGTAGTATCTAAACCCGTCATGTAGTATCTAAACCCGTCATGTAGTATCTAAACCCGTCATGTAGTATCTAAACCCGTCATGTAGTATCTAAACCCGTCATGTAGTATCTAAACCCGTCATGTAGTATCTAAACCCGTCATGTAGTATCTAAACCCGTCATGTAGTATCTAAACCCGTCATGTAGTATCTAAACCCGTCATGTAGTATCTAAACCCGTCATGTAGTATCTAAACCCGTCATGTAGTATCTAAACCCGTCATGTAGTATCTAAACCCGTCATGTAGTATCTAAACCCGTCATGTAGTATCTAAACCCGTCATGTAGTATCTAAACCCGTCATGTAGTATCTAAACCCGTCATGTAGTATCTAAACCCGTCATGTAGTATCTAAACCCGTCATGTAGTATCTAAACCCGTCATGTAGTATCTAAACCCGTCATGTAGTATCTAAACCCGTCATGTAGTATCTAAACCCGTCATGTAGTATCTAAACCCGTCATGTAGTATCTAAACCCGTCATGTAGTATCTAAACCCGTCATGTAGTATCTAAACCCGTCATGTAGTATCTAAACCCGTCATGTAGTATCTAAACCCGTCATGTAGTATCTAAACCCGTCATGTAGTATCTAAACCCGTCATGTAGTATCTAAACCCGTCATGTAGTATCTAAACCCGTCATGTAGTATCTAAACCCGTCATGTAGTATCTAAACCCGTCATGTAGTATCTAAACCCGTCATGTAGTATCTAAACCCGTCATGTAGTATCTAAACCCGTCATGTAGTATCTAAACCCGTCATGTAGTATCTAAACCCGTCATGTAGTATCTAAACCCGTCATGTAGTATCTAAACCCGTCATGTAGTATCTAAACCCGTCATGTAGTATCTAAACCCGTCATGTAGTATCTAAACCCGTCATGTAGTATCTAAACCCGTCATGTAGTATCTAAACCCGTCATGTAGTATCTAAACCCGTCATGTAGTATCTAAACCCGTCATGTAGTATCTAAACCCGTCATGTAGTATCTAAACCCGTCATGTAGTATCTAAACCCGTCATGTAGTATCTAAACCCGTCATGTAGTATCTAAACCCGTCATGTAGTATCTAAACCCGTCATGTAGTATCTAAACCCGTCATGTAGTATCTAAACCCGTCATGTAGTATCTAAACCCGTCATGTAGTATCTAAACCCGTCATGTAGTATCTAAACCTGTCATGTAGTATCTAAACCCGTCATGTAGTATCTAAACCCGTCATGTAGTATCTAAACCCGTCATGTAGTATCTAAACCCGTCATGTAGTATCTAAACCCGTCATGTAGTATCTAAACCCGTCATGTAGTATCTAAACCTGTCATGTAGTATCTAAACCCGTCATGTAGTATCTAAACCCGTCATGTAGTATCTAAACCCGTCATGTAGTATCTAAACCCGTCATGTAGTATCTAAACCCGTCATGTAGTATCTAAACCCGTCATGTAGTATCTAAACCCGTCATGTAGTATCTAAACCCGTCATGTAGTATCTAAACCCGTCATGTAGTATCTAAACCCGTCATGTAGTATCTAAACCCGTCATGTAGTATCTAAACCCGTCATGTAGTATCTAAACCCGTCATGTAGTATCTAAACCCGTCATGTAGTATCTAAACCCGTCATGTAGTATCTAAACCCGTCATGTAGTATCTAAACCCGTCATGTAGTATCTAAACCCGTCATGTAGTATCTAAACCCGTCATGTAGTATCTAAACCCGTCATGTAGTATCTAAACCCGTCATGTAGTATCTAAACCCGTCATGTAGTATCTAAACCCGTCATCTAGTATCTAAACCCGTCATGTAGTATCTAAACCCGTCATGTAGTATCTAAACCCGTCATGTAGTATCTAAACCCGTCATGTAGTATCTAAACCCGTCATGTAGTATCTAAACCCGTCATGTAGTATCTAAACCCGTCATGTAGTATCTAAACCCGTCATGTAGTATCTAAACCCGTCATGTAGTATCTAAACCCGTCATGTAGTATCTAAACCCGTCATGTAGTATCTAAACCCGTCATGTAGTATCTAAACCCGTCATGTAGTATCTAAACCCGTCATGTAGTATCTAAACCCGTCATGTAGTATCTAAACCCGTCATGTAGTATCTAAACCCGTCATGTAGTATCTAAACCCGTCATGTAGTATCTAAACCCGTCATGTAGTATCTAAACCCGTCATGTAGTATCTAAACCCGTCATGTAGTATCTAAACCCGTCATGTAGTATCTAAACCCGTCATGTAGTATCTAAACCCGTCATGTAGTATCTAAACCCGTCATGTAGTATCTAAACCCGTCATGTAGTATCTAAACCCGTCATGTAGTATCTAAACCCGTCATGTAGTATCTAAACCCGTCATGTAGTATCTAAACCCGTCATGTAGTATCTAAACCCGTCATGTAGTATCTAAACCCGTCATGTAGTATCTAAACCCGTCATGTAGTATCTAAACCCGTCATGTAGTATCTAAACCCGTCATGTAGTATCTAAACCCGTCATGTAGTATCTAAACCCGTCATGTAGTATCTAAACCCGTCATGTAGTATCTAAACCCGTCATGTAGTATCTAAACCCGTCATGTAGTATCTAAACCCGTCATGTAGTATCTAAACCCGTCATGTAGTATCTAAACCCGTCATGTAGTATCTAAACCCGTCATGTAGTATCTAAACCCGTCATGTAGTATCTAAACCTGTCATGTAGTATCTAAACCCGTCATGTAGTATCTAAACCCGTCATGTAGTATCTAAACCCGTCATGTAGTATCTAAACCCGTCATGTAGTATCTAAACCCGTCATGTAGTATCTAAACCCGTCATGTAGTATCTAAACCCGTCATGTAGTATCTAAACCCGTCATGTAGTATCTAAACCCGTCATGTAGTATCTAAACCCGTCATGTAGTATCTAAACCCGTCATGTAGTATCTAAACCCGTCATGTAGTATCTAAACCCGTCATGTAGTATCTAAACCCGTCATGTAGTATCTAAACCCGTCATGTAGTATCTAAACCCGTCATGTAGTATCTAAACCCGTCATGTAGTATCTAAACCCGTCATGTAGTATCTAAACCCATCATGTAGTATCTAAACCCGTCATGTAGTATCTAAACCTGTCATGTAGTATCTAAACCCGTCATGTAGTATCTAAACCCGTCATGTAGTATCTAAACCCGTCATGTAGTATCTAAACCCGTCATGTAGTATCTAAACCTGTCATGTAGTATCTAAACCCGTCATGTAGTATCTAAACCCGTCATGTAGTATCTAAACCCGTCATGTAGTATCTAAACCCGTCATGTAGTATCTAAACCCGTCATGTAGTATCTAAACCCGTCATGTAGTATCTAAACCCGTCATGTAGTATCTAAACCCGTCATGTAGTATCTAAACCCGTCATGTAGTATCTAAACCCGTCATGTAGTATCTAAACCCGTCATGTAGTATCTAAACCCGTCATGTAGTATCTAAACCCGTCATGTAGTATCTAAACCCGTCATGTAGTATCTAAACCCGTCATGTAGTATCTAAACCCGTCATGTAGTATCTAAACCCGTCATGTAGTATCTAAACCCGTCATGTAGTATCTAAACCCGTCATGTAGTATCTAAACCCGTCATGTAGTATCTAAACCCGTCATGTAGTATCTAAACCTGTCATGTAGTATCTAAACCTATCATGTAGTATCTAAACCCGTCATGTAGTATCTAAACCCGTCATGTAGTATCTAAACCCGTCATGTAGTATCTAAACCCGTCATGTAGTATCTAAACCCGTCATGTAGTATCTAAACCCGTCATGTAGTATCTAAACCCGTCATGTAGTATCTAAACCCGTCATGTAGTATCTAAACCCGTCATGTAGTATCTAAACCCGTCATGTAGTATCTAAACCCGTCATGTAGTATCTAAACCCGTCATGTAGTATCTAAACCCGTCATGTAGTATCTAAACCCGTCATGTAGTATCTAAACCCGTCATGTAGTATCTAAACCCGTCATGTAGTATCTAAACCCGTCATGTAGTATCTAAACCCGTCATGTAGTATCTAAACCCGTCATGTAGTATCTAAACCCGTCATGTAGTATCTAAACCCGTCATGTAGTATCTAAACCTGTCATGTAGTATCTAAACCCGTCATGTAGTATCTAAACCCGTCATGTAGTATCTAAACCCGTCATGTAGTATCTAAACCCGTCATGTAGTATCTAAACCCGTCATGTAGTATCTAAACCCGTCATGTAGTATCTAAACCCGTCATGTAGTATCTAAACCCGTCATGTAGTATCTAAACCCGTCATGTAGTATCTAAACCCGTCATGTAGTATCTAAACCCGTCATGTAGTATCTAAACCCGTCATGTAGTATCTAAACCCGTCATGTAGTATCTAAACCCGTCATGTAGTATCTAAACCCGTCATGTAGTATCTAAACCCGTCATGTAGTATCTAAACCCGTCATGTAGTATCTAAACCCGTCATGTAGTATCTAAACCCGTCATGTAGTATCTAAACCCGTCATGTAGTATCTAAACCCGTCATGTAGTATCTAAACCCGTCATGTAGTATCTAAACCCGTCATGTAGTATCTAAACCCGTCATGTAGTATCTAAACCCGTCATGTAGTATCTAAACCCGTCATGTAGTATCTAAACCCGTCATGTAGTATCTAAACATATCATGTAGTATCTAAACCTATCATGTAGTATCTAAACCCGTCATGTAGTATCTAAACCCGTCATGTAGTATCTAAACCCGTCATGTAGTATCTAAACCCGTCATGTAGTATCTAAACCCGTCATGTAGTATCTAAACCCGTCATGTAGTATCTAAACCCGTCATGTAGTATCTAAACCTGTCATGTAGTATCTAAACCCGTCATGTAGTATCTAAACCCGTCATGTAGTATCTAAACCCGTCATGTAGTATCTAAACCCGTCATGTAGTATCTAAACCCGTCATGTAGTATCTAAACCCGTCATGTAGTATCTAAACCCGTCATGTAGTATCTAAACCCGTCATGTAGTATCTAAACCCGTCATGTAGTATCTAAACCCGTCATGTAGTATCTAAACCTGTCATGTAGTATCTAAACCCGTCATGTAGTATCTAAACCCGTCATGTAGTATCTAAACCCGTCATGTAGTATCTAAACCCGTCATGTAGTATCTAAACCCGTCATGTAGTATCTAAACCCGTCATGTAGTATCTAAACCCGTCATGTAGTATCTAAACCCGTCATGTAGTATCTAAACCCGTCATGTACATTTACATTACATTTAAGTCATTTAGCAGACGCTCTTATCCAGAGCGACTTACAAATTGGTGCATTCACCTAATGACATCCAGTGGAACAGCCACTTTACAATAGTGCATCTACATCTTTTAAGGGGGGGGGGGGGCAGAAGGATTGCTTTATCCTATCCTAGGTATTCCTTGAAGAGGTGGGGTTTCAGGTGTCTCCGGAAGGTGGTGATTGACTCCGCTGTCCTGGCGTCGTGAGGGAGTTTGTTCCACCATTGGGGTGCCAGAGCAGCGAACAGTTTTGATTGGGCTGAGCGGGAACTGTACTTCCTCAGTGGTAGGGAGGCGAGCAGGCCAGAGGTGGATGAACGCAGTGCCCTTGTTTGGGTGTAGGGCCTGATCAGAGCCTGAAGGTACTGAGGTGCCGTTCCCCTCACAGCTCCGTAGGCAAGCACCATGGTCTTGTAGCGGATGCGAGCTTCAACTGGAAGCCAGTGGAGAGAGCGGAGGAGCGGGGTGACGTGAGAGAACTTGGGAAGGTTGAACACCAGACGGGCTGCGGCGTTCTGGATGAGTTGTAGGGGTTTGATGGCACAGGCAGGGAGCCCAGCCAACAGCGAGTTGCAGTAATCCAGACGGGAGATGACAAGTGCCTGGATTAGGACCTGCGCCGCTTCCTGTGTGAGGCAGGGTCGTACTCTGCGGATGTTGTAGAGCATGAACCTACAGGAACGGGCCACCGCCTTGATGTTAGTTGAGAACGACAGGGTGTTGTCCAGGATCACGCCAAGGTTCTTAGCGCTCTGGGAGGAGGACACAATGGAGTTGTCAACCGTGATGGCGAGATCATGGAACGGGCAGTCCTTCCCCGGGAGGAAGAGCAGCTCCGTCTTGCCGAGGTTCAGCTTGAGGTGGTGATCCGTCATCCACACTGATATGTCTGCCAGACATGCAGAGATGCGATTCGCCACCTGGTCATCAGAAGGGGGAAAGGAGAAGATTAGTTGTGTGTCGTCTGCATAGCAATGATAGGAGAGACCATGTGAGGTTATGACAGAGCCAAGTGACTTGGTGTATAGCGAGAATAGGAGAGGGCCTAGAACAGAGCCCTGGGGGACACCAGTGGTGAGAGCGCGTGGTGAGGAGACAGATTCTCGCCACGCCACCTGGTAGGAGCGACCTGTCAGGTAGGACGCAATCCAAGCGTGGGCCGCGCCGGAGATGCCCAACTCGGAGAGGGTGGAGAGGAGGATCTGATGGTTCACAGTATCGAAGGCAGCCGATAGGTCTAGAAGGATGAGAGCAGAGGAAAGAGAGTTAGCTTTAGCAGTGCGGAGCGCCTCCGTGATACAGAGAAGAGCAGTCTCAGTTGAGTGACTAGTCTTGAAACCTGACTGATTTGGATCAAGAAGGTCATTCTGAGAGAGATAGCAGGAGAGCTGGCCAAGGACGGCACGTTCAAGAGTTTTGGAGAGAAAAGAAAGAAGGGATACTGGTCTGTAGTTGTTGACATCGGAGGGATCGAGTGTAGGTTTTTTCAGAAGGGGTGCAACTCTCGCTCTCTTGAAGACGGAAGGGACGTAGCCAGCGGTCAGGGATGAGTTGATGAGCGAGGTGAGGTAAGGGAGAAGGTCTCCGGAAATGGTCTGGAGAAGAGAGGAGGGGATAGGGTCAAGCGGGCAGGTTGTTGGGCGGCCGGCCGTCACAAGACGCGAGATTTCATCTGGAGAGAGGGGAGAGAAAGAGGTCAAAGCACAGGGTAGGGCAGTGTGAGCAGAACCAGCGGTGTCGTTTGACTTAGCAAACGAGGATCGGATGTCGTCGACCTTCTTTTCAAAATGGTTGACGAAGTCGTCTGCAGAGAGGGAGGAGGGGGGGGGGGGCGGGGGCGGAGGATTCAGGAGGGAGGAGAAGGTGGCAAAGAGCTTCCTAGGGTTAGAGGCAGATGCTTGGAATTTAGAGTGGTAGAAAGTGGCTTTAGCAGCAGAGACAGAAGAGGAAAATGTAGAGAGGAGGGAGTGAAAGGATGCCAGGTCCGCAGGGAGGCGGGTTTTCCTCCATTTCCGCTCGGCTGCCCGGAGCCCTGTTCTGTGAGCTCGCAATGAGTCGTCGAGCCACGGAGCGGGAGGGGAGGACCGAGCCGGCCTGGAGGATAGGGGACATAGAGAGTCAAAGGATGCAGAAAGGGAGGAGAGGAGGGTTGAGGAGGCAGAATCAGGAGATAGGTTGGAGAAGGTTTGGGCAGAGGGAAGAGATGATAGGATGGAAGAGGAGAGAGTAGCGGGGGAGAGAGAGCGAAGGTTGGGACGGCGCGATACCATCCGAGTAGGGGCAGTGTGGGAAGTGTTGGACGAGAGCGAGAGGGAAAAGGATACAAGGTAGTGGTCGGAGACTTGGAGGGGAGTTGCAATGAGGTTAGTGGAAGAACAGCATCTAGTAAAGATGAGGTCAAGCGTATTGCCTGCCTTGTGAGTAGGGGGGGAAGGTGAGAGGGTGAGGTCAAAAGAGGAGAGGAGTGGAAAGAAGGAGGCAGAGAGGAATGAGTCAAAGGTAGACATGGGGAGGTTAAAGTCACCCAGAACTGTGAGAGGTGAGCCGTCCTCAGGAAAGGAGCTTATCAAGGCATCAAGCTCATTGATGAACTCTCCAAGGGAACCTGGAGGGCGATAAATGATAAGGATGTTAAGCTTGAAAGGGCTGGTAACTGTGACAGCATGGAATTCAAAGGAGGCGATAGACAGATGGGTAAGGGGAGAAAGAGAGAATGACCACTTGGGAGAGATGAGGATCCCGGTGCCACCACCCCGCTGACCAGAAGCTCTCGGGGTGTGCGAGAACACGTGGGCAGACGAAGAGAGAGCAGTAGGAGTAGCAGTGTTATCTGTGGTGAGCCATGTTTCCGTCAGTGCCAAGAAGTCGAGGGACTGGAGGGAGGCATAGGCTGAGATGAGCTCTGCCTTGTTGGCCGCGGCTCGGCAGTTCCAGAGGCTACCGGAGACCTGGAACTCCACGTGGGTCGTGCGGGCTGGGACCACCAGGTTAGGGTGGGCGCGGCCACGCGGTGTGAGGCGTTTGTATGGTCTGTGCAGAGAGGAGAGAACAGGGATAGACAGACACATATTTGACAGGCTACAGAAGAGGCTACGCTAAAGCAAAGGAGATTAGAATGACAAGTGGGCTACACGT
>NW_026600924.1:0-2500 GCF_029448725.1 Salvelinus fontinalis
AAAAAAAAAAGTATGCCGGGCAAGAGGCACTCTGACTGGGACAACATACGTGTGCACTGCCCTGTGGCATTTGGCATTTGGCATTTGGCATTTGGCATTTGGCATTTGGCATTTGGCATTTGGCCGTTCCACAGATGCCATAGATGCCATACCCCTGCCTGGGTGATTTTTATGCAAGCAGAGGGGGGTACACACATTAAATACTATGCCGGGCAAGAGGCACTCTGACTGGGACAACATTATGTGTGCACTGCCCTCTGGCACTTGGCATTTGGCATTTGGCATTTGGCATTTGGCATTTGGCATTTGGCCGTTCCACAGATGCCATAGATGCCATACCCCTGCCTGGGTGATTTTTATGCAAGCAGAGGGGGGTACACACATTAAATACTATGCCGGGCAAGAGGCACTCTGACTGGGACAACATTATGTGTGCACTGCCCTCTGGCACTTGGCATTTGGCATTTGGCATTTGGCATTTGGCATTTGGCATTTGGCCGTTCCACAGATGCCATAGATGCCATACCCCTGCCTGGGTGATTTTTATGCAAGCAGAGGGGGGTACACACATTAAATACTATGCCGGGCAAGAGGCACTCTGACTGGGACAACATTATGTGTGTACTGCCCTCTGGCACTTGGCATTTGGCATTTGGCATTTGGCATTTGGCATTTGGCATTTGGCCGTTCCACAGATGCCAAAAGGTGCCATACCCCTGTCTGGGTAATGTTAATGCATTTTTAAAAAAAAAAAGTATGCCGGGTAAGAGGCACTCTGACTGGGACAACATACGTGTGCACTGCCCTGTGGCATTTGGCATTTGGCATTTGGCATTTGGCATTTGGCATTTGGCATTTGGCATTTGGCTGTTACACAGATGCCATAGGTGCCATACCCCTGCCTGGGTGATTTTTATGCAAGCAGGGGGGGGTACACACATTAAATACTATGCCGGGCAAGAGGCACTATAACTGGGATAACATTATGTGTGCACTGCCCTCTGGCATTTGGCATTTGGCATTTGGCATTTGGCATTTGGCATTTGGCCGTTCCACAGATGCCAAAAGGTGCCATACCCCTGTCTGGGTAATGTTAATGCATTTTTAAAAAAAAAAAGTATGCCGGGTAAGAGGCACTCTGACTGGGACAACATACGTGTGCACTGCCCTGTGGCATTTGGCATTTGGCATTTGGCATTTGGCATTTGGCATTTGGCATTTGGCATTTGGCTGTTACACAGATGCCATAGGTGCCATACCCCTGCCTGGGTGATTTTTATGCAAGCAGGGGGGGGTACACACATTAAATACTATGCCGGGCAAGAGGCACTATAACTGGGATAACATTATGTGTGCACTGCCCTCTGGCATTTGGCATTTGGCATTTGGCATTTGGCATTTGGCATTTGGCCGTTCCACAGATGCCAAAAGGTGCCATACCCCTGTCTGGGTAATGTTAATGCATTTTTAAAAAAAAAAAGTATGCCGGGTAAGAGGCACTCTGACTGGGACAACATACGTGTGCACTGCCCTGTGGCATTTGGCATTTGGCATTTGGCATTTGGCATTTGGCATTTGGCATTTGGCTGTTACACAGATGCCATAGGTGCCATACCCCTGCCTGGGTGATTTTTATGCAAGCAGGGGGGGGTACACACATTAAATACTATGCCGGGCAAGAGGCACTATAACTGGGATAACATTATGTGTGCACTGCCCTCTGGCATTTGGCATTTGGCATTTGGCATTTGGCATTTGGCATTTGGCCGTTCCACAGATGCCAAAAGGTGCCATACCCCTGTCTGGGTAATGTTAATGCATTTTTAAAAAAAAAAAGTATGCCGGGTAAGAGGCACTCTGACTGGGACAACATACGTGTGCACTGCCCTGTGGCATTTGGCATTTGGCATTTGGCATTTGGCATTTGGCATTTGGCATTTGGCATTTGGCTGTTACACAGATGCCATAGGTGCCATACCCCTGCCTGGGTGATTTTTATGCAAGCAGGGGGGGGTACACACATTAAATACTATGCCGGGCAAGAGGCACTATAACTGGGATAACATTATGTGTGCACTGCCCTCTGGCATTTGGCATTTGGCATTTGGCATTTGGCATTTGGCATTTGGCCGTTCCACAGATGCCATAGGTGCCATACCCCTGTCTGGGTAATGTTAATGCATTTTAAAAAAAAAAAAGTATGCCGGGGAAGAGGCACTCTGACTGGGACAACATAGGTGTGCATTGCCCTGTGGCATTTGGCATTTGGCATTTGGCATTTGGCACTTGGCATTTGGCATTTGGCATTTGGCCGTTACACAGATGCCATAGGTGCCATACCCCTGCCTGGGTGATTTTTATGCAAGCAGGGGGGGCTACACACATTAAATACTATGCCGGGCAAGAGGCACTCTGACTGGGATAACATTATGTGTGCACTGCCCTCTGGCATTTGGCATTTGGCATTTGGCATTTGGCATTTGGCATTTGGCCGTTCCAC
>NW_026600924.1:15000-17500 GCF_029448725.1 Salvelinus fontinalis
CCCGTGCACCTGGTATTATTTTTGGGTTACCAGGTGCCCGCATTGAAATCGAATGGAAAACGACTTTTAAGGGCCTGCCCACGCCCATGCCCGATATGGCGGCATCATAGTAGGGGCCCTAGTCAGTAGGCACCGGCCTAATGGATTTATGGAGCTTTTCAAAAAAAGTCCGAAAATATTCTATGTTGAACTAGGCTGGAAAAACGACAGAGTGCCCACTTTTGGGTTACCAGGTGCACGCATTGAAATTGCATGAAAACCACTTTTAATAGCTTCCCCACGCCCATGCCCGATATGGGGGCATCACAGTAGGGGTCCAGGTCAGTAGGCACCGGCCTAATGGATTTATGGAGCTTTTCAAAAAAATGTCTGGACTTACCCTCCACCCGTGCACCTGGTATTATTTTTGGGTTACCAGGTGCCCGCATTGAAATCGAATGGAAAACGACTTTTAAGGGCCTGCCCACGCCCATGCCCGATATGGCGGCATCATAGTAGGGGCCCTAGTCAGTAGGCACCGGCCTAATGGATTTATGGAGCTTTTCAAAAAAAGTCCGAAAATATTCTATGTTGAACTAGGCTGGAAAAACGACAGAGTGCCCACTTTTGGGTTACCAGGGGTGCACGCATTGAAATTGCATGAAAACCACTTTTAATAGCTTCCCCACGCCCATGCCCGATATGGGGGCATCACAGTAGGGGTCCAGGTCAGTAGGCACCGGCCTAATGGATTTATGGAGCTTTTCAAAAAAATGTCTGGACTTACCCTCCACCCGTGCACCTGGTATTATTTTTGGGGTTACCAGGTGCCCCGCATTGAAATCGAATGGAAAACGACTTTTAAGGGCCTGCCCACGCCCATGCCCGATATGGCGGCATCATAGTAGGGGCCCTAGTCAGTAGGCACCGGCCTAATGGATTTATGGAGCTTTTCAAAAAAAGTCCGAAAATATTCTATGTTGAACTAGGCTGGAAAAACGACAGAGTGCCCACTTTTGGGTTACCAGGTGCACGCATTGAAATTGCATGAAAACCACTTTTAATAGCTTCCCCACGCCCATGCCCGATATGGGGGCATCACAGTAGGGGTCCAGATCAGTAGGCACCGGCCTAATGGATTTATGGAGCTTTTCAAAAAAATGTCTGGACTTACCCTCCACCCGTGCACCTGGTATTATTTTTGGGTTACCAGGTGCCCGCATTGAAATAGAATGGAAAACGACTTTTAAGGGCCTGCCCACGCCCATGCCCGATATGGCGGCATCATAGTAGGGGCCCTAGTCAGTAGGCACCGGCCTAATGGATTTATGGAGCTTTTCAAAAAAAGTCCGAAAATATTCTATGTTGAACTAGGCTGGAAAAACGACAGAGTGCCCACTTTTGGGTTACCAGGTGCACGCATTGAAATTGCATGAAAACCACTTTTAATAGCTTCCCCACGCCCATGCCCGATATGGGGGCATCACAGTAGGGGTCCAGATCAGTAGGCACCGGCCTAATGGATTTATGGAGCTTTTCAAAAAAATGTCTGGACTTACCTCCACCCGTGCACCTGGTATTATTTTTGGGTTACCAGGTGCCCGCATTGAAATAGAATGGAAAACGACTTTTAAGGGCCTTCCCCACGCCCATGCCCGATATGGCGGCATCATAGTAGGGGCCCTAGTCAGTAGGCACCGGCCTAATGGATTTATGGAGCTTTTCAAAAAAAGTCCGAAAATATTCTATGTTGAACTAGGCTGGAAAAACGACAGAGTGCCCACTTTTGGGTTACCAGGTGCACGCATTGAAATTGCATGAAAACCACTTTTAATAGCTTCCCCACGCCCATGCCCGATATGGGGGCATCACAGTAGGGGTCCAGGTCAGTAGGCACCGGCCTAAGGGATTTATGGAGCTTTTCAAAAAAAGTCCGAAAATATTCTATGTTGAACTAGGCTGGAAAACGACAGAGTGCCCACTTTTGGGTTACCAGGTGCACGCATTGAAATTGCATGAAAACCACTTTTAATAGCTTCCCCACGCCCATGCCCGATATGGGGGCATCACAGTAGGGGTCCAGGTCAGTAGGCACCGGCCTAAGGGATTTATGGAGCTTTTCAAAAAAAGTCCGAAAATATTCTATGTTGAACTAGGCTGGAAAAACGACAGAGTGCCCACTTTTGGGTTACCAGGTGCACGCATTGAAATTGCATGAAAACCACTTTTAATAGCTTCCCCACGCCCATGCCCGATATGGGGGCATCACAGTAGGGGTCCAGGTCAGTAGGCACCGGCCTAAGGGATTTATGGAGCTTTTCAAAAATGTATGTAGTCACCGGCACTTCTGACACCACCTTATGTTAGTTTGGGTTACCAGGTGCCCGTATTGAAATCGAATGGAAAATGCTTATAAACGGTTAATATACATTAAAGCCCGCTATGGGAGCATCATACTACGGGCCCAAGTGCATTGGCACCGGCCTAAGGGATTTATGGAGCTTTTCAAAAAAGTCCGAAA
>NW_026600924.1:25000-70000 GCF_029448725.1 Salvelinus fontinalis
GAGTTTTGATAATAATTCCTTTGAGCGAGCGGTTGCTTGGGCAAGGGCCAGATACAAGCGTAAATTCACTCAGTCTTCAGTGACAACATTACAGGCGATGCTTCCTAAGACCAGTGGGAGTGCTAGTGAGGTGGTAGACCCAGGCCAGCTGACTATGGAGGCTCTTCCGCCCTTGTCCGCGGTCCTGTGTCCAGCTCCCAGTAATGGGGGGGGAATGGGAAATGGTAGGCCGGCCAGTGGACTAGTTAATGGTGGCACTAAAAACACTTCTAAAAGGAGCCCCCCTAGGAGGCCTCCCAGTCTACCAGCTCTAGAGCTGGGACAGGGGAAAACTAGTCTAGTCATGGCTGATATACATTCCCCGAGACCCCAAGTACTTGCTGGAGACCCACTAACCACAGAGCTAGTGCCAGGTGGGGTGGATATTGGGAAACAAACACAGGTGAATGCTGCTTTGGTTCATAGCCCTAAGAGGCTCTTATATAGTAATGTTATTTTAACATGCAGTAATACTATCTCCTCTCTATCTGACTCTGGCCAGGAGGTCCCCGGAGTTGGAGGGGAGCGGGACCCGTGTGGGGCTGCCCTTGGGACCCGGGAGGGGGATGAACATATGATGATAAGTGACGACAAAACGGAATCTTCCTTGAATAAGTCCTTGTCTGAGCCCCCCGGGGAGTCCCACGTGGCGGCCGCTCCGGTCCTCCCGCTGCTGTTCTCTTCGGGGCTACCATCTGCTGAACCAGGTCAGAGTAAAACATTGGGATCTGTTACAGCCGAAGTGAATCCAGGAGTTTCTTCTTCCCCAGTGATTAATCTACCTGCCAGGGAGCCTATTTTTATCTCCGTTGAACCAGTTAGACACCCAAATTCTATTAGGAAAATTTGGGATTGGGAACTGACAATTAAAAAACCAATTGTGATAATTGGAGACTCTAATATTTCACGGATACCTAGATTTACTGACCCTAGAGTGCAGGCAGATAGCTTCCCTGGTGCTACATTCCACCATCTAAAAGGGGTAGTAGAAAAGTTAGAACAACACCCAATAGTGGAGAAGGTGGTACTATCGGGGGGTTTAAACAATTGTCTGGCGAAACAGCTAGCGTTGACCTCCTGGAAGCAACTTCAACAACTGCTAAAAATGGCGGAAAGTAAATTTCCGAATGCCATACTCTACGTGCCCATCATTAACTATTCAGACAAATTAGACAAACAACAACAGTCACTCTTGGACCAACTTAACCAAAAAATCCTAGAGCAATGTAACTATCTACCTGAGATAAGTAAACTTAGGTTTCACACACTGCCACGTGATCCAGTACATTGGACATCTGAAACAGCAAATATGATCTTTAATTCTTGGCTGGATAATTTAAACATGTAAGGGGAGAACAGTGTCTTGATACATGGGCTGGAAACAAATGGGAGCTGGTCCAGGACACAACGACAGGGGATGGAAAGAATTTGGATTGCGCGTCTCAATACAATAGATCCTAAGGGCCTGAATGAAAAATATTAAATTTATTTTGGCCTATTTTCCTGATGGGAAGGGGCCCTTTCCAGGACAGTGACATGGAGGATTGGGTGGGGGAGGTAGCGGGGGATGGTGGGAGAGCCGCCCATTATATATGCCAATTTATCCAATTATTTATGGATTTATTTTTATATTGTTTGTATACGGACTATGAATACAATGGCATTTAATTTTATATTCCTGAAAAAAATGTTTTTTTTTCCGTGTGGCGTGATTTTAATGCATGTATTGTTTGGAGATTTTTGTGGAGATTTCTATAGCACTTGTTGAGTTTAAAGCACTTCTATTTTCCAGTGTGGGATGATTTTTACATGGTTAAATAGCCATTGCCTGCTAATACTTATGTTTGTCTTTTTTTAGTAATTAATTAATTTATTTGTTTGTCAGTTTATTGGGTGGTTCTCCTCACCGTAAATCCCTAACCTTAACCCTGAGATATTCATGCCTAACCTTAACCTTTGCTCCCCCATACTTGATCTTATGTTTCCGGACCCATACTTTAACCCTAAGCCTAACCCTAATCTTTATCCTAACCTTAACCCTGATATTTTCATGCCTAACCTTAACCTTCTTTTCTCTCCATACTTGATTCTATTCTAATCCTGACCTATACTCTAATTCTAACCCTAACCGTAACTTAACCTGAACTCTCACCTTTACCCCCAGCTTCCAAGTCGTAACCCTAATTTCCAACCCTAACTTAGACCCTCAGGCCTAACCTTAATTTTTAGACCACAGCCCTGAGCTGAGCCCCTGGCCTCTATTTTTTAATTTGGAATCCCTGGTTCTTAATTTATATCTTATTTGGATTATAATTTTAAATCCTGGTCCTGGTCCATTGTTTAAACGTATCTTTTTTTATTTATACATATTGGAGTATTCTTATTGTCTTAAGTTTGTTTGTTGGTTGCAGTGATCCAACACCTACCCTAATTGGGACGGTTGACTGGGATCTCTAGTCATGAAAGTATTGGATACAATAGTCTAAACCATTTATCCTAAAGGGGTTGCCTGTGCCAGTGCATATCAGATTCGTCTGTTTTTCCTTGAACCTAACCCTAACCCTAACCCTAACCCTAACCCTAACCCTAACCCTAACCCTAACCCTAACCCTAACCCTAACCCAACCCTAACCCTAACCCTAACCCTAACCCTAACCCTAACCCTAACCCTAACCCTAACCCTAACCCTAACCCTAACCCTAACCCTACCCTAACCCTAACCCTAACCCTAACCCTAACCCTAACCCTAACCCTAACCCTAACCCTAACCCTAACCCTAACCCTAACCCTAACCCTAACCCTAACCCTAACCCTAACCCTAACCCTAACCCTAACCCTAACCCTAACCCTAACCCTAACCCTAACCCTAACCCTAACCCTAACCCTAACCCTAACCCAACCCTAACCCTAACCTAACCCTAACCCTAACCCTAACCCTAACCCTAACCCTAACCCTAACCCTAACCTAACCCTAACCCTAACCCTAACCCTCTAACCCTAACCCTCCCCCCAACCCTAACCCTAACCCTAACCCTAACCCTAACCCTAACCCTAACCCTAACCCTAACCCTAACCCTAACCCTAACCCTAACCCTAACCCTAACCCTAACCCTAACCCTAACCCTAACCCTAACCCTAACCCTAACCCTAACCCTAACCCTAACCCTAACCCTAACCCTAACCCTAACCCTAACCCTAACCCTAACCCTAACCCTAACCCTAACCCTAACCCTAACCCTAACCCTAACCCTAACCCTAACCCTAACCCTAACCCTAACCCTAACCCTAACCCTAACCCTAACCCTAACCCTAACCCTAACCCTAACCCTAACCCTAACCCTAACCCTAACCCTAACCCTAACCCTAACCCTAACCCTAACCCTAACCCTAACCCTAACCCTAACCCTAACCCTAACCCTAACCCTAACCCTAACCCTAACCCTAACCCTAACCCTAACCCTAACCCTAACCCTAACCCTAACCCTAACCCTAACCCTAACCCTAACCCTAACCCTAACCCTAACCCTAACCCTAACCCTAACCCTAACCCTAACCCTAACCCTAACCCTAACCCTAACCCTAACCCTAACCCTAACCCTAACCCTAACCCTAACCCTAACCCTAACCCTAACCCTAACCCTAACCCTAACCCTAACCCTAACCCTAACCCTAACCCTAACCCTAACCCTAACCCTAACCCTAACCCTAACCCTAACCCTAACCCTAACCCTAACCCTAACCCTAACCCTAACCCTAACCCTAACCCTAACCCTAACCCTAACCCTAACCCTAACCCTAACCCTAACCCTAACCCTAACCCTAACCCTAACCCTAACCCTAACCCTAACCCTAACCCTAACCCTAACCCTAACCCCTAACCCTAACCCTAACCCTAACCCTAACCCTAACCCTAACCCTAACCCTAACCCTAACCCAACCCCTAACCCCAACCCCAACCCCAACCCAAACCCCAACCCTAACCCTAACCCTAACCCTAACCCTAACCCTAACCCTAACCCTAACCCTAACCCTAACCCTAACCCTAACCCTAACCCTAACCCTAACCCTAACCCTAACCCTAACCCTAACCCTAACCCTAACCCTAACCCTACCCCGGGGAGTCCCACGTTGCGGCCGCTCCGGTTCTCCCGCGGCTGTTCTCTTCGGGGCTACCATTTGCTGAACCAGGTCAGAGTAAAACATTGGGATCTGTTACAGCCCAAGTGAATCCAGTAGTTCCTTCTTCCCCAGTGATTAATCTACCTGCCAGGGAGCCTATTTTTACCTCCTTTGAACCAGTTAGACACCCAAATTCTATTAGGAAAATTTGGGATTGGGAACTGACAATTAAAAAAGCAATTGTGATAATTGGAGACTCTAATATCTCACGGATACCTAGATTTACTGACCCTAGAGTGCAGGCAGATAGCTTCCCTGGTGCTACATTCCACCATCTAAAAGGGGTAGTAGAAAAGTTAGAACAACACCCAACAGTGGAGAAGGTGGTACTATCGGGGGGTTTAAACAACTGCCTGTCGAAACAGCTAGCGTTGACCTCCTGGAAGCAACTACAACAACTGCTTAAAATGGCGGAAAGTAAATTTCCGAATGCCATACTCTACGTGCCCATCATTAACTATTCAGACAGATTAGACAAACAACAACAGTCACTCTTGGACCAACTTAACCAAAAAATCCTAGAGCAATGCAACTATCTACCTGAGATAAGTAAACTTAGGTTTCACACACTGCCACGTGATCCAGTACATTGGACATCTGAAACAGCAAATATGATCTTTAATTTTTGGCTGGATAATTTAAACATGTAAGGGGAGAACAGTGTCTTGATACAGCTCCACACTCCAATATTACTAATCTCTCACACTCATATAGACTCTCTAAGATGGAAAGAAAGGTATTGGAACGGGGATTGTCTTTTATCCCCACTCCGGGAATACTGGACAGGATGGAGCTTCGCAGGGACTTACACCTATACCATAGGAGGTTAAAATTGTTGGATTATTTTAATTATGAAACTGATATCCCTTTTTTGCCTTTTATAGATCCCTCGGTTTGGGAACCTAGAGTACAATCGGTATCTCCCTCCATCCAAACATTGATTAGGAAGGACCTGGATGCATTTAGGAGGTTCCGACCTGGGCCAGTCACTAAGGGGAATAGTACGCAATTGGAGCTAGACATTATTAAATCGTTGGGATCCAACCAGAGTATAGTTATTAAACCTGCGGATAAAGGATCACAGATTGTAATCATGGACAGAGTACAGTATTTGTTGGAGGCCAACAGGCAATTGAACAATGCGAAAAATTATGTTCTATTAGACCACTCTATCCAATCTGAGACCCAAAACATGATCAAGGGGATATTGGGGGAACTGCTTGAAAAGCAGTTTATTACTTCCAAACAATATACTTACCTATTGGGCCCTGAGATACCACGACCGCGACAATTTTATCTTCTTCCAAAAATTCACAAACCTTTGGAAGAGTGGCCTGTGCCCTTTCAGATCCCTAGTGGCCGCCCAATCGTTAGTGACTGTGGATCGGAATCGTATCGAATCGCTGAATACATTGACTATTTTATCAATCCGCTATCCCAGAAGCATGCCTCCTATGTTAAGGACACATATGATTTTGTTGACAAACTTAAGGGTCTCGAACTACCACTAGGGGCGTTCTTATTCTCTGTGGATATTAACTCATTATATACAAATATTGAAACTTCTTTGGGACTGCGGGCAGTAAAACAAGCCTTGGATAGGTTTCCTGACCCTCAGCGCCCGGATAAGGAAATCTTAGATCTGTTGGAATTGAGTCTTTTGAGGAATGACTTCAGTTTTAATGATGAGTTTTATCTTCAGATCCATGGCACTGCCATGGGCAAGAAGTTTGCTCCAGCCTTTGCCAACTTATATATGGGTTTTTGGGAGGAGACAGCTTTTCTTAAATGTGAGACCCTTCCTTTACTATATCTCAGGTATTTGGATGACATCTTTGGAATTTGGGTGAATTCTATGCAGGATTTTGAGTGTTTTTTGGAAACCCTCAATACACATCATCCTGCTATTAGAACCTCTCATAATATACAAAGGGAAAAACTAGAATTTTTGGACACTCAGGTCTTCTTTGGATGCTCAGATGGTCTAACTAAACCATTGGCCACGAAAGTCTTTTTCAAAGAGACCGATAGGCATGCCCTGCTACATAAAACAAGTTATCATCCAAAACATACTTTTAGAGGGATCATTAAATCTCAGCTGATCCGGTTCAATAGAATCTGTACATTGGGTGAGCACGTGGAGGAGGCCACAACCATCCTTTTTAGAGCTTTGGGGCCACGGGGATATTCCAAACGCTTCCTTAGGGGGATAAAGGCAGAGGTAGCAGAATTATTTAGCAGGGAAGGGGGTTACAAGAAAATGGTAAAAACAAACCATTTGATACCCTTTATTATAACATACTCTGGGAACCTGGGTGGACTTAATAGGACCTTGAGGTCTAATTTCAGGGAAGCCCAACAAGCGGTGGAAGGACTGGGGGACTGTGAAGTAATCTCAGCCTACAGAAGAAATAAAAACCTCGGAGATAGGTTAGTCCACGCTGCCTTCCAGAAGAAAGAGGCACCTAATAAATTTGAAAAATATCTGGGGAGACCCAAATATATTGCTAATGCCTTCTCCGGACAGGGGTTCCCTATAAGACAGAGGCTCGAATTGTCCACTGCAAACTTGATCTACGGGATCAAGTGTAAATCGTGCCAAAAGATTTATATAGGAGAAACAAACAATACACTACTTGCCAGACTAAAACAACATCTATACTATATGGCTAAAGGTAGTAAGAGTACGGTATTGTACTTGCATTTTGGCCTACATGCAGTGGAGGGTTTGAGTATCTTTGGGTTGGAAACAAATGGGAGCTGGTCCAGGACACAACGACAGGGGATGGAAAGAATTTGGATTGCGCGTCTCAATACAATAGATCCTAAGGGCCTGAATGAAAAATATTAAATTTATTTTTGGCCTATTTTCCTGATGGGAAGGGGCCCTTTCCAGGACAGTGACATGGAGGATTGGGTGGGGGAGGTAGCGGGGGATGGTGGGAGAGCCGCCCATTATATATGCCAATTTATCCAATTATTTATGGATTTATTTTTATATTGTTTGTATACGGACTATGAATACAATGGCACTTAATTTTATATTCTTGAAAAAAATGGTTTTTTTCCGTGTGGCGTGATTTTAATGCATGTATTGTTTGGAGATTTTTGTGGAGATTTCTATAGCACTTGTTGAGTTTAAAGCACTTCTATTTTCCAGTGTGGGATGATTTTTACATGGTTAAATAGCCATTGCCTGCTAATATTTATGTTTGTCTTTTTTAGTAATTAATTTATTTTGTTTGTTAGTTTATTGGGTGGTTCTCCTCACCGTAAATCCCTAACCTTAACCCTGAGATATTTATGCCTAACCTTAACCTTTGCTCCCCCATACTTGATCTTATGTTTCCGGACCCATACTCTAACCCTAAGCCTAACCCTAATCTTAATCCTAACCTTAACCCGGATATCTTCATGCCTAACCTTAACCTTTTTTTCCCTCCATACTTGATTCTATTCTAATCCTGACCTATACTCTAATTCTAACCCTAACCGTAACTTAACCTGAACTCTCACCTTTACCCCCAGCTTCCAAGTCATAACCCTAATTTCCAACCCTAACTTAGACCCTCAGGCCTAACCTTAATTTTTAGACCACAGCCCTGAGCCGAGCCCCTGGCCTCTATTTTTTAATTTGGAATCCCTGCTTCTTAATTTATATCTTATTTGGATTATAACTTTAAATCCTGGTTCTGGTCCATTGTTTAAACGTATCTTTTTTTATTTATACATATTGGAGTATTCTTATTGTCTTAAGTTTGTTTGCTGGTTGCAGTGATCCAACACCTACCCTAATTGGGACGGTTGATGGGATCTCTAGTCATGAAAGTATTGGATACAATAGTCTAAACCATTTATCCTAAAGGGGTTGCCTGTGCCAGTGCATATCAGATTCGTCTGTTTTTCCTTGAACCTAACCTAGCCCGCGCCTGGCATTTTATACATTATTTGGTTTGTTTAAAAGACTTCTCTGACTGAATTGTTTTTAGTATTCTTATTGTCTTAACTTGTTTTTTGGTCACAATGATCCAACACCTACCCTAATTGGGATGGTTGATGGGAGGAGAATGGGGGCGATGGACAGAGGACTAAGCCATACATGTGCCTTGGGAGAATGGATCCGCCCCCTCAAATCCCCCATATTAACACAGGTGTTAGTGATTACTTATTACCTCTGAAGAAAGCCATGCGGCTGAAACGTCAGGTCTTTGTTTGTCTTCTGTGTTTTTTTTAAAAACCTTTTGAAAGCTCCTTTTGACAGATGTCCTGCTCCATAAACCATACAAACAACAGCTATGGAACCTACGTATGAAGGCCTCTTGGACTAAATGCACTCGAAAAGCAAGTACCAGTGAGTACAAAGACTGAAACAGAGGATTAAGGTGAAGGACTTTTTTTAATCTTTTAACCTTTTAATCTTTTATCTCTGAGCATTGCTAATTTTATGGACCATTTTCTTTTGTTGGTGAACTACCACCAAAGCAGGTGTGGATAGCACAACATCTAGGGACCTTCATGATGTTAATTGTTTACATGTTTTATGTTTGGTGTGTTTTATGAAAATGTGATTTTTTTTTATGAAAATGTGATTTTTTTTCCCCTAGTTCTAGGTTGTTTTTTAAAAAAACGGCCGTGGATATAGTGGAGGCTCAGTTGAGAACACCGTTGAGTACGGCTATTTTATTTGTATTTTTTTTATGGTAGGGGAGGATGATATTTCCTAGAGGAAATCGGTTTGGGCCTCTGGCCCATTCTATAGCATTGGGGGAGAAGACACCTACCCTAGGCCCAGACATTCCCAAAGCATCTTTCAACCCTAAATTAACCAAACAATATTTTAAACTATTACAAGCTATCCACCATGCGGAAATTCTAACTGAATTGCAAAGGACTAGATCCTTTCCGCCTGGTATGATGAAACAGGTGGTTAGGCTCACAGCTTTTATCAAACCTTCCTCACCCAATTTAACCACCCTGGCACTGGTCAAGGAAAACACGGACCACTGGATGGACACCAATATGTGCATTTTAGTGGACCATTATGACTCAGTCCTGACAGCGGGATTACTGGAGGTGGGGTGTTTTGATACTAATTCCTTTGAGCGAGCGGTTGCTTGGGCAAGGGCCAGATACAAGCGTAAATTCACTCAGTCTTCAGTGACAACATTACAGGCGATGCTTCCTAAGGCCAGTGTGGGTGCCAGTGAGGTGGTAGACCCAGGCCAGCTGACTATGGAGGCTTTTCCGCCCTTGTCCGCGGTCCTGTGTCCAGCTCCCAGTAATGGGGAGGGAATGGGAAATGGTAGGCCGGCCAGTGGACTAGTTAATGGTGGCACTAAAAACACTTCTAAAAGGAGCCCCCCTAGGAGTTCTCCCAGTCTACCAGCTCTAGAGCTGGGACAGGGGAAAACTAGTCTAGTCATGGCTGATATACATTCCCCGAGACCCCAAGTACTTGCTGGAGACCCACTAACCACAGAGCTAGTGCCAGGTGGGGTGGATATTGGGAAACAAACACAGGTGAATGCTGCTTTTGTTCACAGTCCCAAGAGGCTTCTATATAGTAATGTTATTTTAACATGCAGTAATACTATTTCCTCTCTATCTGACTCTGGCCAGGAGGTCCCCGGAGTTGGAGGGGAGCGGGACCCGTGTGGGGCTGCCCTTGGGACCCGGGAGGGGGATGAACATATGATGATAAGTGACGACAAAACGGAATCTTCCTTGAATAAGTCCTTGTCTGAGCCCCCCGGGGAGTCCCACGTTGCGGCCGCTCCGGTTCTCCCGCGGCTGTTCTCTTCGGGGCTACCATTTGCTGAACCAGGTCAGAGTAAAACATTGGGATCTGTTACAGCCCAAGTGAATCCAGTAGTTCCTTCTTCCCCAGTGATTAATCTACCTGCCAGGGAGCCTATTTTTACCTCCTTTGAACCAGTTAGACACCCAAATTCTATTAGGAAAATTTGGGATTGGGAACTGACAATTAAAAAAGCAATTGTGATAATTGGAGACTCTAATATCTCACGGATACCTAGATTTACTGACCCTAGAGTGCAGGCAGATAGCTTCCCTGGTGCTACATTCCACCATCTAAAAGGGGTAGTAGAAAAGTTAGAACAACACCCAACAGTGGAGAAGGTGGTACTATCGGGGGGTTTAAACAACTGCCTGTCGAAACAGCTAGCGTTGACCTCCTGGAAGCAACTACAACAACTGCTTAAAATGGCGGAAAGTAAATTTCCGAATGCCATACTCTACGTGCCCATCATTAACTATTCAGACAGATTAGACAAACAACAACAGTCACTCTTGGACCAACTTAACCAAAAAATCCTAGAGCAATGCAACTATCTACCTGAGATAAGTAAACTTAGGTTTCACACACTGCCACGTGATCCAGTACATTGGACATCTGAAACAGCAAATATGATCTTTAATTTTTGGCTGGATAATTTAAACATGTAAGGGGAGAACAGTGTCTTGATACAGCTCCACACTCCAATATTACTAATCTCTCACACTCATATAGACTCTCTAAGATGGAAAGAAAGGTATTGGAACGGGGATTGTCTTTTATCCCCACTCCGGGAATACTGGACAGGATGGAGCTTCGCAGGGACTTACACCTATACCATAGGAGGTTAAAATTGTTGGATTATTTTAATTATGAAACTGATATCCCTTTTTTGCCTTTTATAGATCCCTCGGTTTGGGAACCTAGAGTACAATCGGTATCTCCCTCCATCCAAACATTGATTAGGAAGGACCTGGATGCATTTAGGAGGTTCCGACCTGGGCCAGTCACTAAGGGGAATAGTACGCAATTGGAGCTAGACATTATTAAATCGTTGGGATCCAACCAGAGTATAGTTATTAAACCTGCGGATAAAGGATCACAGATTGTAATCATGGACAGAGTACAGTATTTGTTGGAGGCCAACAGGCAATTGAACAATGCGAAAAATTATGTTCTATTAGACCACTCTATCCAATCTGAGACCCAAAACATGATCAAGGGGATATTGGGGGAACTGCTTGAAAAGCAGTTTATTACTTCCAAACAATATACTTACCTATTGGGCCCTGAGATACCACGACCGCGACAATTTTATCTTCTTCCAAAAATTCACAAACCTTTGGAAGAGTGGCCTGTGCCCTTTCAGATCCCTAGTGGCCGCCCAATCGTTAGTGACTGTGGATCGGAATCGTATCGAATCGCTGAATACATTGACTATTTTATCAATCCGCTATCCCAGAAGCATGCCTCCTATGTTAAGGACACATATGATTTTGTTGACAAACTTAAGGGTCTCGAACTACCACTAGGGGCGTTCTTATTCTCTGTGGATATTAACTCATTATATACAAATATTGAAACTTCTTTGGGACTGCGGGCAGTAAAACAAGCCTTGGATAGGTTTCCTGACCCTCAGCGCCCGGATAAGGAAATCTTAGATCTGTTGGAATTGAGTCTTTTGAGGAATGACTTCAGTTTTAATGATGAGTTTTATCTTCAGATCCATGGCACTGCCATGGGCAAGAAGTTTGCTCCAGCCTTTGCCAACTTATATATGGGTTTTTGGGAGGAGACAGCTTTTCTTAAATGTGAGACCCTTCCTTTACTATATCTCAGGTATTTGGATGACATCTTTGGAATTTGGGTGAATTCTATGCAGGATTTTGAGTGTTTTTTGGAAACCCTCAATACACATCATCCTGCTATTAGAACCTCTCATAATATACAAAGGGAAAAACTAGAATTTTTGGACACTCAGGTCTTCTTTGGATGCTCAGATGGTCTAACTAAACCATTGGCCACGAAAGTCTTTTTCAAAGAGACCGATAGGCATGCCCTGCTACATAAAACAAGTTATCATCCAAAACATACTTTTAGAGGGATCATTAAATCTCAGCTGATCCGGTTCAATAGAATCTGTACATTGGGTGAGCACGTGGAGGAGGCCACAACCATCCTTTTTAGAGCTTTGGGGCCACGGGGATATTCCAAACGCTTCCTTAGGGGGATAAAGGCAGAGGTAGCAGAATTATTTAGCAGGGAAGGGGGTTACAAGAAAATGGTAAAAACAAACCATTTGATACCCTTTATTATAACATACTCTGGGAACCTGGGTGGACTTAATAGGACCTTGAGGTCTAATTTCAGGGAAGCCCAACAAGCGGTGGAAGGACTGGGGGACTGTGAAGTAATCTCAGCCTACAGAAGAAATAAAAACCTCGGAGATAGGTTAGTCCACGCTGCCTTCCAGAAGAAAGAGGCACCTAATAAATTTGAAAAATATCTGGGGAGACCCAAATATATTGCTAATGCCTTCTCCGGACAGGGGTTCCCTATAAGACAGAGGCTCGAATTGTCCACTGCAAACTTGATCTACGGGATCAAGTGTAAATCGTGCCAAAAGATTTATATAGGAGAAACAAACAATACACTACTTGCCAGACTAAAACAACATCTATACTATATGGCTAAAGGTAGTAAGAGTACGGTATTGTACTTGCATTTTGGCCTACATGCAGTGGAGGGTTTGAGTATCTTTGGGTTGGAAACAAATGGGAGCTGGTCCAGGACACAACGACAGGGGATGGAAAGAATTTGGATTGCGCGTCTCAATACAATAGATCCTAAGGGCCTGAATGAAAAATATTAAATTTATTTTTGGCCTATTTTCCTGATGGGAAGGGGCCCTTTCCAGGACAGTGACATGGAGGATTGGGTGGGGGAGGTAGCGGGGGATGGTGGGAGAGCCGCCCATTATATATGCCAATTTATCCAATTATTTATGGATTTATTTTTATATTGTTTGTATACGGACTATGAATACAATGGCACTTAATTTTATATTCTTGAAAAAAATGGTTTTTTTCCGTGTGGCGTGATTTTAATGCATGTATTGTTTGGAGATTTTTGTGGAGATTTCTATAGCACTTGTTGAGTTTAAAGCACTTCTATTTTCCAGTGTGGGATGATTTTTACATGGTTAAATAGCCATTGCCTGCTAATATTTATGTTTGTCTTTTTTAGTAATTAATTTATTTTGTTTGTTAGTTTATTGGGTGGTTCTCCTCACCGTAAATCCCTAACCTTAACCCTGAGATATTTATGCCTAACCTTAACCTTTGCTCCCCCATACTTGATCTTATGTTTCCGGACCCATACTCTAACCCTAAGCCTAACCCTAATCTTAATCCTAACCTTAACCCGGATATCTTCATGCCTAACCTTAACCTTTTTTTCCCTCCATACTTGATTCTATTCTAATCCTGACCTATACTCTAATTCTAACCCTAACCGTAACTTAACCTGAACTCTCACCTTTACCCCCAGCTTCCAAGTCATAACCCTAATTTCCAACCCTAACTTAGACCCTCAGGCCTAACCTTAATTTTTAGACCACAGCCCTGAGCCGAGCCCCTGGCCTCTATTTTTTAATTTGGAATCCCTGCCTCTTAATTTATATCTTATTTGGATTATAACTTTAAATCCTGGTTCTGGTCCATTGTTTAAACGTATCTTTTTTTATTTATACATATTGGAGTATTCTTATTGTCTTAAGTTTGTTTGCTGGTTGCAGTGATCCAACACCTACCCTAATTGGGACGGTTGATGGGATCTCTAGTCATGAAAGTATTGGATACAATAGTCTAAACCATTTATCCTAAAGGGGTTGCCTGTGCCAGTGCATATCAGATTCGTCTGTTTTTCCTTGAACCTAACCCTAACCCTAACCCTAACCCTAACCCTAACCCTAACCCTGACCCTGACCCTGACCCTGACCCTGACCCTGACCCTGACCCTAACCCTAACCCTAACCCTAACCCTAACCCTAACCCTAACCTTAACCCCGAGATCTTCATGCCTAACCTTAACCTTTTTTTCCCTCCATACTTGATCCTATTCTATCCTGACCTATACTCTAATTCTAAACCCAACCGTAACTTAACCTGAACTCTCACCTTTGCCCCCAGTTCCCAAGTCGTAACCCTAATTTCCAACCCTAACCTGGACCCTCAGGCCTAACCTTAAATCTTAGACCATAGCCCTGAGTTGAGCCCCTGGCCTCTATTTCTTAATTTGGAATCCCCGGTTCTTAACCTATATCTTATTTAGATTATAATTGTAAATCCTGGATATCTTATTTAGATTATAATTGTAAATCCTGGTTTTGGTCCTTTGTTTAAACACATTCTTTTTTTTATTTTTTTATTTTTTTGAGTATTCTTGTTGTCTTGATTTGTTTGTTGGCCACAATGATCCAACACCTACCCTAATTGGGACGGTTACTGGGATCTCTAGTCATGAAAGTATTGGATACAATAGTCTAAACCATTTATCCTAAAGGGGTTGCCTGTGCCAGTGCATATCAGATTCGTCTGTTTTTCCTTGAACCTAACCCTAACCCTAACCCTAACCCTAACCCTAACCCTAACCCTAACCTAACCCTAACCCTAACCCTAACCCTAACCTAACCCTAACCCTAACCCTAACCCTAACCCTAACCCTAACCCTAACCCTAACCCTAACCCTAACCCTAACCCCTAACCCCTAACCCTAACCCTAACCCTAACCCTAACCCTAACCCCGGGGAGTCCCACGTTGCGGCCGCTCCGGTTCTCCCGCGGCTGTTCTCTTCGGGGCTACCATTTGCTGAACCAGGTCAGAGTAAAACATTGGGATCTGTTACAGCCCAAGTGAATCCAGTAGTTCCTTCTTCCCCAGTGATTAATCTACCTGCCAGGGAGCCTATTTTTACCTCCTTTGAACCAGTTAGACACCCAAATTCTATTAGGAAAATTTGGGATTGGGAACTGACAATTAAAAAAGCAATTGTGATAATTGGAGACTCTAATATCTCACGGATACCTAGATTTACTGACCCTAGAGTGCAGGCAGATAGCTTCCCTGGTGCTACATTCCACCATCTAAAAGGGGTAGTAGAAAAGTTAGAACAACACCCAACAGTGGAGAAGGTGGTACTATCGGGGGGTTTAAACAACTGCCTGTCGAAACAGCTAGCGTTGACCTCCTGGAAGCAACTACAACAACTGCTTAAAATGGCGGAAAGTAAATTTCCGAATGCCATACTCTACGTGCCCATCATTAACTATTCAGACAGATTAGACAAACAACAACAGTCACTCTTGGACCAACTTAACCAAAAAATCCTAGAGCAATGCAACTATCTACCTGAGATAAGTAAACTTAGGTTTCACACACTGCCACGTGATCCAGTACATTGGACATCTGAAACAGCAAATATGATCTTTAATTTTTGGCTGGATAATTTAAACATGTAAGGGGAGAACAGTGTCTTGATACAGCTCCACACTCCAATATTACTAATCTCTCACACTCATATAGACTCTCTAAGATGGAAAGAAAGGTATTGGAACGGGGATTGTCTTTTATCCCCACTCCGGGAATACTGGACAGGATGGAGCTTCGCAGGGACTTACACCTATACCATAGGAGGTTAAAATTGTTGGATTATTTTAATTATGAAACTGATATCCCTTTTTTGCCTTTTATAGATCCCTCGGTTTGGGAACCTAGAGTACAATCGGTATCTCCCTCCATCCAAACATTGATTAGGAAGGACCTGGATGCATTTAGGAGGTTCCGACCTGGGCCAGTCACTAAGGGGAATAGTACGCAATTGGAGCTAGACATTATTAAATCGTTGGGATCCAACCAGAGTATAGTTATTAAACCTGCGGATAAAGGATCACAGATTGTAATCATGGACAGAGTACAGTATTTGTTGGAGGCCAACAGGCAATTGAACAATGCGAAAAATTATGTTCTATTAGACCACTCTATCCAATCTGAGACCCAAAACATGATCAAGGGGATATTGGGGGAACTGCTTGAAAAGCAGTTTATTACTTCCAAACAATATACTTACCTATTGGGCCCTGAGATACCACGACCGCGACAATTTTATCTTCTTCCAAAAATTCACAAACCTTTGGAAGAGTGGCCTGTGCCCTTTCAGATCCCTAGTGGCCGCCCAATCGTTAGTGACTGTGGATCGGAATCGTATCGAATCGCTGAATACATTGACTATTTTATCAATCCGCTATCCCAGAAGCATGCCTCCTATGTTAAGGACACATATGATTTTGTTGACAAACTTAAGGGTCTCGAACTACCACTAGGGGCGTTCTTATTCTCTGTGGATATTAACTCATTATATACAAATATTGAAACTTCTTTGGGACTGCGGGCAGTAAAACAAGCCTTGGATAGGTTTCCTGACCCTCAGCGCCCGGATAAGGAAATCTTAGATCTGTTGGAATTGAGTCTTTTGAGGAATGACTTCAGTTTTAATGATGAGTTTTATCTTCAGATCCATGGCACTGCCATGGGCAAGAAGTTTGCTCCAGCCTTTGCCAACTTATATATGGGTTTTTGGGAGGAGACAGCTTTTCTTAAATGTGAGACCCTTCCTTTACTATATCTCAGGTATTTGGATGACATCTTTGGAATTTGGGTGAATTCTATGCAGGATTTTGAGTGTTTTTTGGAAACCCTCAATACACATCATCCTGCTATTAGAACCTCTCATAATATACAAAGGGAAAAACTAGAATTTTTGGACACTCAGGTCTTCTTTGGATGCTCAGATGGTCTAACTAAACCATTGGCCACGAAAGTCTTTTTCAAAGAGACCGATAGGCATGCCCTGCTACATAAAACAAGTTATCATCCAAAACATACTTTTAGAGGGATCATTAAATCTCAGCTGATCCGGTTCAATAGAATCTGTACATTGGGTGAGCACGTGGAGGAGGCCACAACCATCCTTTTTAGAGCTTTGGGGCCACGGGGATATTCCAAACGCTTCCTTAGGGGGATAAAGGCAGAGGTAGCAGAATTATTTAGCAGGGAAGGGGGTTACAAGAAAATGGTAAAAACAAACCATTTGATACCCTTTATTATAACATACTCTGGGAACCTGGGTGGACTTAATAGGACCTTGAGGTCTAATTTCAGGGAAGCCCAACAAGCGGTGGAAGGACTGGGGGACTGTGAAGTAATCTCAGCCTACAGAAGAAATAAAAACCTCGGAGATAGGTTAGTCCACGCTGCCTTCCAGAAGAAAGAGGCACCTAATAAATTTGAAAAATATCTGGGGAGACCCAAATATATTGCTAATGCCTTCTCCGGACAGGGGTTCCCTATAAGACAGAGGCTCGAATTGTCCACTGCAAACTTGATCTACGGGATCAAGTGTAAATCGTGCCAAAAGATTTATATAGGAGAAACAAACAATACACTACTTGCCAGACTAAAACAACATCTATACTATATGGCTAAAGGTAGTAAGAGTACGGTATTGTACTTGCATTTTGGCCTACATGCAGTGGAGGGTTTGAGTATCTTTGGGTTGGAAACAAATGGGAGCTGGTCCAGGACACAACGACAGGGGATGGAAAGAATTTGGATTGCGCGTCTCAATACAATAGATCCTAAGGGCCTGAATGAAAAATATTAAATTTATTTTTGGCCTATTTCCCGATGGGAAGGGGCCCTTTCCAGGACAGTGACATGGAGGATTGGGTGGGGGAGGTAGCGGGGGATGGTGGGAGAGCCGCCCATTATATATGCCAATTTATCCAATTATTTATGGATTTATTTTTATATTGTTTGTATACGGACTATGAATACAATGGCACTTAATTTTATATTCTTGAAAAAAATGGTTTTTTTCCGTGTGGCGTGATTTTAATGCATGTATTGTTTGGAGATTTTTGTGGAGATTTCTATAGCACTTGTTGAGTTTAAAGCACTTCTATTTTCCAGTGTGGGATGATTTTTACATGGTTAAATAGCCATTGCCTGCTAATATTTATGTTTGTCTTTTTTAGTAATTAATTTATTTTGTTTGTTAGTTTATTGGGTGGTTCTCCTCACCGTAAATCCCTAACCTTAACCCTGAGATATTTATGCCTAACCTTAACCTTTGCTCCCCCATACTTGATCTTATGTTTCCGGACCCATACTCTAACCCTAAGCCTAACCCTAATCTTAATCCTAACCTTAACCCTGATATCTTCATGCCTAACCTTAACCTTTTTTTCCCTCCATACTTGATTCTATTCTAATCCTGACCTATACTCTAATTCTAACCCTAACCGTAACTTAACCTGAACTCTCACCTTTACCCCCAGCTTCCAAGTCATAACCCTAATTTCCAACCCTAACTTAGACCCTCAGGCCTAACCTTAATTTTTAGACCACAGCCCTGAGCCGAGCCCCTGGCCTCTATTTTTTAATTTGGAATCCCTGCTTCTTAATTTATATCTTATTTGGATTATAACTTTAAATCCTGGTTCTGGTCCATTGTTTAAACGTATCTTTTTTTATTTATACATATTGGAGTATTCTTATTGTCTTAAGTTTGTTTGCTGGTTGCAGTGATCCAACACCTACCCTAATTGGGACGGTTGATGGGATCTCTAGTCATGAAAGTATTGGATACAATAGTCTAAACCATTTATCCTAAAGGGGTTGCCTGTGCCAGTGCATATCAGATTCGTCTGTTTTTCCTTGAACCTAACCCTAACCCTAACCCTAACCCTAACCCTAACCCTAACCCTAACCCTAACCCTAACCCTAACCCTAACCCTAACCCTAACCCTAACCCTAACCCTAACCCCTAACCCTAACCCTAACCCTAACCCTAACCCCTAACCCTAACCCCTAACCCTAACCCTAACCCTAACCCCAACCCTAACCCCAACCCTAACCCTAACCCTAACCCTAACCCTAACCCCTAACCCTAACCCTAACCCTAACCCTAACCCTAACCCTAACCCTAACCCCAACCCTAACCCTAACCCTAACCCTAACCCTAACCCTAACCCTAACCCTAACCCTAACCCTAACCCTAACCCTAACCCAAACTTAACCATTTTACTAACCATACCTAACCTTAACCCTAACCCAAACTTAACCATTTTACTAACCATACCTAACCTTAACCCTAAACCTTACCCTAACCCTAAACCTAACCCTAAACCACTCTAAAAAATATACCTTACCCTAACCTTAACCCTAAACTTAACCATTTTACTAACCATACCTAACCCTAACCCCCACCCCAAGGACAGACGACTCTTTAACCCTAATAATGGGTTAATCTACTAGTGGGCACCATGGGGTCTACAACTTTGGCCGGCCGCGCCCAGACCCCTCCGGACCGCGCGCATATGATGTGGAGTGCACCCCCTCCCTTCCCCCCTCCGGTTTCCACGTGTCAGAGATGGAAGTGGATCAACCGACTCAAAACTAGAAACCAACCACTATTCTCATGACGTGACTACAAAGGCGGGAAAAATATCTTCACCACACTTGAAGGCTCATAACAAGACCTATGGGTCACCTAGAACCCCAACTATTGACTCATTATATCCCCACGGATGTCTACTCTACCCTCAATTATTCCTGACACCACAGAACCTTATCTTGGGTTCTTTCCAGGCCCAAACTCTCAACTAGAGCAGACCGCTCCAAACGCTAACACACAAGTCTATGGGGATAGAAAGGTCAAACACACCTTTTCACAGGAGGATCTATCATACTTCTACACATCACAGGAACTCCACGTAGGGCTCATCTTGACCCTGAAGACTTCTAGTCTTACCCAAAATTGACCTGGTACCTCTCGGACACCCACAACCCAAACAGCACCCCAAAAGCAAAGTGCCTACTTTACATCGCAATTCACTACACTCAATGACGTGACCTCAAAGGCGGGAAAAATATCTTCACCACACTTGAAGGCTCATAACAAGACCTATGGGTCACCTAGAACCCCAACTATTGATTCATTATATCCCCACGGATGTCTACTCTACCCTCAATTATTCCTGTCACCACAGAACCTTATCTTGGGTTCTTTCCAGGACCAAACTCTCAACTAGAGCAGACCGCTCCAAACGCTAACACACAAGTCTATGGGGAGAGAAAGGTCAAACACACCTTTTTCAAAGAAGGATCTATTATACTTCTACACATCACAGGAACTCCACGTATGGCTCTTCTTGACCCCTAAGACTTCTAGTCTTACCTAAAATTGACCTGGTACCTCTCGGACACCCACAACCCAAACAGCACCCCAAAAGCAAAGTGTCTACTTTTCCTGTACTATTCTCCATAGGAATCAACGACAGAGGCCTCTCCATCACTTAACAGACTCACAGACGCCGCATCCAAATTGAATAGCGATCTCATTGGACGAACCACGGCCATACCCCTCACATGGCAACAGCTTGCACACCTCATGCACCAATGGGATTAGAGCTACCTGACAAAAACCACGCCCCAGCTATTTCCTATAAAAAGAGGAGCATCTCTCAGTCTCAGCATCATTAGGGTCAGGAGACCCCAACGCCATCCACTGGCCAAAGACTCAAGCTGGAACGCTACAAGGACTACCTCTTCCTCAACGGATCTACTGAATCTACTGGGCTCTAGCTACACGCTACCCCCTATAAAGACACCTCACCTGGATAAAGACATCAACTGAGGCTCCCTCCCCACTGGCATCTCACTCAACGGATCTACTGGGCTCTAGCTACACACTACCCCCTATAAAGACACCTCACCTGGATAAAGACATCAACTGAGGCTCCCTCCCCACGGGCATCTCATCAGATCTACTGGGCTCTAGCCATACGCTACTCCCTATAAAGACACCTCACCTGGATAAAGACATCAACTGGGGCTCCCTCCCCACGGGCATCCCATCAGATCGACTGGGCTCTAGCTATACGCTACTCCCTAAAAAGACACCTCACCTGCATCAAGACATCAACTGGGGCTCCCACGACTGACCCTCCCAGACCTTCCAGACCTTCGACCCTCCACCACACATACACCCACACACACACACCCCAATTTTTCTGGTCTATAATACGGCTTTTTTACCGCATTAAGACCGAGTGCACCATTCTTTTTGCACTTTTTTCTCCTCCCTGCCACCTGATGAAGCCGAGTAAGGCAGAAACGCGTCGTGGCTGGGCTACCCCTAGACCCGTTGTGCAGCTGTAAGGAAGGCAGGTTCCACACGGACTTCGGGGGTACCTCCTTTTGGCTACTCATTTTCATTTGTACTTTTTTCTTACCCTTACTTTCAGTTTTACACAGGTACACACTACACATGGCAGATCCACGAGACAGCGACAACTCCGGGCACTCTGATGGCTACCCAGAACCCCTACTCTACCACAAGACTAGCCCCACTACCTCTACAGGGCACAGCTACCAACACAGACCCTCTGAACTCTTTAAAAAGAGACGCACAGAAGAGCCGGCCGAAATTAGTCCCGACCGGCAGCCTGGTCTCATTATGGAAACGTCACATAATGAACTTTTTTCTCAGCCTCCTACACAGCGGGAGAAACATCCCACACCTATGGGCTTTCTCCCCCACCAGGCAGTTCCTCTCCACGGCCTCCACAGGACCCAGCTACCGGATGACTACACCCCTACACCATCACACTGGGGACAAAAAAACACACCTCCTGATAACACCCCCAGCAGGCAACCACGCCCCACAGCCCACCTCACACCACCCTACTCCAGGACCTCAAAGACACCTAGAGGACCCACGTCAGATCCTATATACAGACCTCCTCTCCCTACAGAACACCACCACCACACAGCATCCCCAAGGCGACCTAAGAAAAACACAGACACCCTGCAAAAACAATCCCTCACACAGGGATAAACCAACTGTATACCGACCCACCTTTTACAGGACCAGATACGGCGGGTGAAAACCCAACAGCTACACCCACTCCCGGCACCCCTCCACTCCATCAAAACCACCGGATACTCCCAAACGCCATGAACATATAGATGAACATCACACATCCAAGATCACCATTGGGTACACACGCCTAAAACCGATCTCCAGACACTCTACGGACCGGATCCAACAAACAGATCGCGATTTGCAGCGCACCCATCCTAGACCGATGCCTTCACCCACCCAGCACCATATACACCTCTATACTCAGCACCACCCCCATGAGTACTGAGAGCCTAGCTGACCAGCAGGCTTCTACTGCCACCATTCAGAGCCACTCGGACTACCTGGTCTCACCAACCACTTACAAATCGGTGGCAAGTTACATCACCGGGGTACCACATACCCCCGCCAGCATCAACGTCATAGCACGTACACTCTCCAAACTCATCAGAGCGGGACACCACCTGGAGACCATCAGCTATTACCTCTCCGGTAATGAACTACCTCCTGGCTACCTCCACAAGGCCAGAACACTCACCTCAGCCGTCACACCATCGGGTGCATCCGACACCACACTGAAAGAGACGCACAGAAGATCCGGCCCAAAGAAGTTCCGACCGGCAGCCTGGTCTCATTATGGAAACGTCACATAAAGAACTTTTTTTTCAATCTTCTACACAGCGGGAGAAACATCCCACACCAATGGGCTTTCTCTCCCATCAGGCAGTTCCTCTCCACGGCCTCTATAGGACCCAGCTACCGGATGACTACACCCCTACACCATCACACCAGGGACAAAAAGACACACCTCCTGATGACATCCCCAGCAGGCAACCACGCCCCACAGCCCACCTCACACCACCCTACTCCAGGACCTCAAAGACACCTAGAGGACCCACGTCAGATCCTATACACAGACCTCCTCCTCTTCACATCCCTACAGAACACCACCACCACACAGCATCCCCAAGACGACCTAGGAGGAATACAGACACCCTGCAAAATAATCCCTCACACAGGGACAAACCAACTGAATACCGATCCACCTTTTACGGGACCAGTTACGGCGGGTGGAAACCCAACAGCTACACCTACTCCAGGGAACCACAGATCCCCGCCATCTTCAACGCCACAGCACGTACACTCTCCAAACTCATCAGAGTGAGACACCACTTGAAGACCATCAGCTATTACCCTCCGGTAATGACCTACCTCCTGGCTACCTCCACAAGACTAGAACACTCACCTCAGCCTTCACACCATCGGGCGCATCCGACACCACACTGGCGGCACTCTCCACGGCATCCCTACTCTGGATAGAAACCAGCCACCAGACCCTACCACGGCCCTACAGGGAGGAGGTATCCAATAGATACGCCACACTCTGCAACACACCATCATGCTCCGTCTGGCAGAAAGACTGGTACCTAGGCATCCTATGGGCCAATGAACTCCTCATCGAACCACTCCTGGACCGCCTCCCACAGGACATCAGGGATTCACTCCCCACCTTCTAGATACTGTGGTAGTGTAGTAATAAAATAAGACACATGGATAAAAATATGGAGACATAGGACAGCTGAGCATTAAAGTAATGGACTACATGTTTACATTGATTATGAGACTGTGGTAATGGAAATTTCCTAAGGGACGTTCTGGCTCTTGTATTTTCTCCATTGTGCTGACAGACTGACTAGACATGTCAGTTCCTGGGCACTTAGACCCACTAGACATATAGTCTGACCAGTCCATTATGTACACACATGTCAGAAAGATAGGCGCTTAAAGAAATTGGACACTAAACACATAGTCTGCTGATTCTTTAAAGAGATACACATGTCAGAGAAATATGTGTTTAGGGCACTTAGACCCACTAGACATATAGTCTGACCAGTCCATTATGTACATACATGTCAGACACATAGGCTTAAAGAAAGTTGAGACACTGGGATAGAGGGTCTGGCCACCATGATAAACTGATTGAAAGCAGATGGTGGTGAATGACTTCATCGGGGATGAGCATAATATTATATGGGTATAAATATAAAGGACTGGACTTCGGAGGAGTGTGTGTTCCGCGGACATTCCAAATTGCAATACAATTGTAATAAAAACATTTATTTGAGTTTTACAAAAGTTCTTGTAAGAGTTATATTTGAAGTGATTTTCCACGACAATACTAACCACCTATCCACCAGCACTCTTAGGACCACCACTCTCACCATTACACTCTTCCAAGCCACCATCCCCACAGCACCTGTTGGAGATTAACATCACCGAGGACGAGGTACTCATGGATGCAACCTCTCAGGCGGATAAACTCGACTTCCCCGCAACCACCCCACACCAAGATCACCCTCGGATCACCTCAGAAACTCCTCCTCTCCAAACGACACCGACCCAATTGAGCGCTCCACGGATCACAGGGAAAAGACTCCACAAATCCTGTGACCCTACACCATCACAGACGAAGCTACAGAAACACCACCCACCCACAGGAGGGTTTACTACTACCCCCCAATCCTCCACCAGCGGGACCTACGTCTCGGAATCTACAGAGACATCAACAACACCCTCAGATCCCCTAGGAACACCATCGGAGCTAATACCTCTCCACGGGGTTAATAACAGCTACTACAGGAGGAACCTACCAAAAGAAAACCAAAGCAAGGGGAGAATCGTACTACTTAGACCCTTCCTCATCATGGGGGACTCTAATATCTCTAAGCTACCCCTCATCCACTCAGACACCCAGCTACCGAGTGGCTACTCGCATCCAAAAAGACTCATATATAAACAACTACTCCCTCTTCACATACCCATCCTGGCCTTCAAAAGGAACAAGAACCTCTAGGATTCATTGGTCAGCAGCTTCCTCTAAAGACCACCACAAAGAACCAAAGAATCCCACCGGGACCCATGGACCAAGGATGGACCTCCTAAACCCCTCGAGGACCCACACCACCACCACGGGCTGAACCACCACTGAAGCTTTCAGTACAACAGAGGAACGCCTGGACATACACTGCACCTACACCTTACACACCCCACATCCCATACAAAAGATAGGGGGTCATTAAGACCACAAAAATAGACCTCCAATAGCACTATAGAGTTACCATGACCATGGACTCTCAATAAAACTTTCCTTTAGCCACTTTACTAGCACTATAGAGTTACCATGACCATGGACTCTCAATAATACTTTTCTTTAGCCACTTAAATAGCACTATAGAGTTACCATGACCATGGACTCTCAATAAAACTTTCCTTTAGTCAAAAAAAAAAAAAAAAAAAAAAAAAAAAAAAAAAAAAAAAAAGGGGGGAATATATTTAGATATATTCCTTTCCTTTCTTTGGTTTCTTGAATTCGGGGCTACCATGACCATGGGCCTTGATGAAAAGAAACAATAAAATAGAACTAAATCAAAAACCAAAAAAAACCCTTACCAACCTACCATCCTTCCAAAATACTACTCATCTACACCCACCAGCACCCCCAACGGACGAGAACCTTTTTTCTCCAACAACTCTGGGGGCCCCGACCTTGGCGACTCACCCGCGGCGAGTACACCCTAAGCAATTAGGCCCGGCCATACACCAAGAAAGAAGACAGGAGGAAATGGCTAGATTGGACTCCTCGGGACCCATTAGGGTCCTGTTGGCAGACCTAACGGCACAACCCTCCCAGCCCCGCACAAACAGGAGACTCACGTACCGCGCTGGACGACTATCTACCCCAGTTTAGAACTGGATTGGCAGTATGTCCAGTAGCGCGTGTTTCATCCTTGGGGTTGGGGCAGCTAAAAGTGGGGCTTTGGGTATGGCGCTGCGCCTGGAGTATCGCCTTGGCCGTGTAACCCCTGGGGTGCCCAGATTATGTCTGGCGGAGAATTGGATCCCACTAATTTTCACTGGGGGACCCCTTACCCCGCCGCACTAAGCCTGGACAACCGATCCACACTTTTTTACCTGGACTACGATCATATTCACTGTCTAGGGAGGATATACCTCTGGAAATACTACGATCCTGGAAGGGAGTTATTCCATTGGTCACTATCACCCAAACCACTGAATCACCGGGGACCGAAATGGTAGGGATGGAGCATGGCTATCAACTGTAACTCCTGGCAGACGTACAAAGGCCAGAGGTTGTTTTGCCTGATCCAAAAAACCCCCGATAGACTTCCTGAAACGTAGGACGGAACTCCTAAGGTGGATGTATGACAGCCGTGAAGAGGGCTTGCCTTCTGGGTTCTTATCTGCCCAAACCTATGGGAGTTCAATGACTTACCACTCGACAGGGACACATGGCAACCAACTGAGGTCCGGACCTGCACAAGGTACGCAACTCGACGGTTTTGCCTGATCCTACGCCGAGTATACCCATACGGACCAGCTGGATTGGACTATACATTGGTTGATTCAGAGTTAGGATCCTGGAAGGGAATAACCCCTGAATCATACACATGATTGAAAACATCCAGGACCTAAACTGACGAACACGGAAGTAAATACATAGACAACGTGGAGCTAAGAGAGAAGGATCCGAGGGGGAGTAAACTCCTAGGTTGCACTATGCTTTCTACATCCGTTGACATAGCGGACCTAGACATCTTGACCACACCACTCGATATGGACACATGGCAACCAACCGAGGACCAACCCTGCATAAGGGGCGCTACTCAAGGGATTTTGCCTGATCCTAAATCGAGTTGACAGACCTACCTAAACTTAACCATTCCTAAAACTATACCTTACCCTAACCCTAACCCTAAACTTAACCATTTTACTAACCATACCTAACCTTAACCCTAAACCTTACCCTAACCCTAAACCTAACCCTAAACCACTCTAAAAAATATACCTTACCCTAACCTTAACCCTAAACTTAACCATTTTACTAACCATACCTAACCCTAACCCCCACCCCAAGGACAGACGACTCTTTAACCCTAATAATGGGTTAATCTACAAGTGGGCACCATGGGGCCTACAACTTTGGCCGGCCGCGCCCAGACCCCTCCGGCCCGCGCGCATATGATGTGGAGTGCACCCCCTCCCTTCCCCCCTCCGGTTTCCACGTGTCAGAGATGGAAGTGGATCAACCGACTCAAAACTAGAAACCAAACACTGGCGAGTCACCGCTGCATTGCCTGCCGAGGGACCTGGACGCAGCAAGCCAAGGAAATTTTATCCCTTAAATTCACTGGGATCATCTTAAATTGAGCTTTTTCTAGGGGTATTGATTCTCCACCCATTATACTTCTCCAAGGAATGGTTGGATGGTAAAGAGGTTTAAAATTATCTTTATAATTATCATTAGATTTAATACAACCTAAAATGACCCTACTTTACTCCTGACCCTTGGATGCACATCACCTACTCTACTTTTTTCAACGAAAAGGAATCATCCTTCATCATCACCAAAGACCCCGGATTCTACCACTACACACTACACACTACACACTTCAACATCAAAGACCCTGGATTCTACCACTACACACTACACACTACACACTTCAACATCAAAGATCCCGGATTCTACCACTACACACTTCAACATCAAAAGACCCCGGATTCTACCACTACACACTACATACTACACACTTCAACATCAAAGACCCCGGATTCAACCACTACACACTACACACTACACACTTCAACATCAAAGACCCCGGATTCCACCACTACACACTACACACTACACACTTCAACATCAAAGAACCTGGATTCAACCACTACACACTACACACTTCAACATCAAAGACCCCGGATTCTACCACTACACACTTCAACATCAAAAGACCCCGGATTCTACCACTACACACCACATACTACACACTTCAACATCAAAGACCCCGGATTCAACCACTACACACTACACACTACACACTTCAACATCAAAGACCCCGGATTCCACCACTACACACTACACACTACACACTTCAACATCAAAGACCCTGGATTCAACCACTACACACTACACACTACACACTTCAACATCAAAGACCCCGGATTCAACCACTACACACTACACACTACACACTTCAACATCAAAGACCCCGGATTCCACCACTACACACTACACACTACACACTTCAACATCAAAGACCCTGGATTCTACCACTACACACTACCTACTTCAACATCAAAGATCCTGGATCCTACCACTACACACCACACACTACACACTACATACTTCAACCGGAACTCCTGCAAAGACATCACCTTTTTCAACCAAAGACAAAGATTTTTTTTCACCAAAGAACAAGACTTCACCACCCTGACACAGGTATAAAGGGATCTCCACTCACCCTGACGAACGTATCTCCAATTTAGGAGTTAAAAGGAACAAATTATAACATAGGCTCACCCCACTCACACCTCTGCACCATACACAAACAAACCAAAAACCCAGGTAAGACCCCCACCCATACGACACCAACCCTACTACAAGCTTTACCAGGAAGGCTGGACCACTGTATACCTAAGATACAGGCATGGGGATAACAAAAAAGAACCACCCAAACGATGTATCTGGATCAAAAACTACAACAATCATCCCCCACACAGGTAAGTATCAACATTGAACACTACACCCTCCCCCGGGCATGTATTCACCTACTGGAGAAGTTACACCTACTTCGGGAGAGACACATCAATGGAAACAGCCAAAACAGTTTTTCCGGACCCATATCTCCCATTCTCCCAAATGGACATGAACGCGACAACACGGCAAAATCTACCGGACTTACAGGATCCCAAATGGACGTTAACGCGATGCTAGCTATACTCCGGTAAAAAGCACCAACACTAAACGACAAGTAAAGCACCATCCCGAAGCATGCCAGAGTGAAACTACCCCTCGGATACCCTACCTCTAACTACACCCTAATGGAGGCACCAGGTTTTAGCCCTCTAAACACTACAAGAAGACCTAGAACACACGACCACCATTTCTCTCTAAACATCGCTCTTCACTATTCTCATGACGTGACTACAAAGGCGGGAAAAATATCTTCACCACACTTGAAGGCTCATAACAAGACCTATGGGTCACCTAGAACCCCAACTATTGACTCATTATATCCCCACGGATGTCTACTCTACCCTCAATTATTCCTGACACCACAGAACCTTATCTTGGGTTCTTTCCAGGACCAAACTCTCAACTAGAGCAGACCGCTCCAAACGCTAACACACAAGTCTATGGGGAGAGAAAGGTCAAACACACCTTTTCACAGGGGGATCTATCATACTTCTACACATCACAGGAACTCCACGTAGGGCTCATCTTGACCCTGAAGACTTCTAGTCTTACCCAAAATTGACCTGGTACCTCTCGGACACCCACAACCCAAACAGCACCCCAAAAGCAAAGTGCCTACTTTACATCGCAATTCACTACACTCAATGACGTGACTTCAAAGGCGGGAAAAATATCTTCACCACACTTGAAGGCTCATAACAAGACCTATGGGTCACCTAGAACCCCAACTATTGATTCATTATATCCCCACGGATGTCTACTCTACCCTCAATTATTCCTGTCACCACAGAACCTTATCTTGGGTTCTTTCCAGGACCAAACTCTCAACTAGAGCAGACCGCTCCAAACGCTAACACACAAGTCTATGGGGAGAGAAAGTTCAAACACACCTTTTTCAAAGAAGGATCTATTATACTTCTACACATCACAGGAACTCCACGTATGGCTCTTCTTGACCCCTAAGACTTCTAGTCTTACCTAAAATTGACCTGGTACCTCTCGGACACCCACAACCCAAACAGCACCCCAAAAGCAAAGTGTCTACTTTTCCTGTACTATTCTCCATAGGAATCAACGACAGAGGCCTCTCCATCACTTAACAGACTCACAGACGCCGCATCCAAATTGAATAGCGATCTCATTGGACGAACCACGGCCATACCCCTCACATGGCAACAGCTTGCACACCTCATGCACCAATGGGATTAGAGCTACCTGACAAAAACCACGCCCCAGCTATTTCCTATAAAAAGAGGAGCATCTCTCAGTCTCAGCATCATTAGGGTCAGGAGACCCCAACGCCATCCACTGGCCAAAGACTCAAGCTGGAACGCTACAAGGACTACCTCTTCCTCAACGGATCTACTGAATCTACTGGGCTCTAGCTACACGCTACCCCCTATAAAGACACCTCACCTGGATAAAGACATCAACTGAGGCTCCCTCCCCACTGGCATCTTACTCAACGGATCTACTGGGCTCTAGCTACACGCTACCCCCTATAAAGACACCTCACCTGGATAAAGACATCAACTGGGGCTCCCTCCCCACGGGCATCTCATCAGATCTACTGGGCTCTAGCCATACGCTACTCCCTATAAAGACACCTCACCTGGATAAAGACATCAACTGGGGCTCCCTCCCCACGGGCATCCCATCAGATCGACTGGGCTCTAGCTATACGCTACTCCCTAAAAAGACACCTCACCTGCATCCAGACACCAGCTGGTACTCCCACGACGGACCCTCCTAGACCTTCCAGACCTTCGACCCTCCACCACACATACACCCACACACACACACCCCAATTTTTCTGGTCCATAATACGGCTTTTTTACCGCATTAAGACCGAGTGCACCATTCTTTTTGCACTTTTTTCTCCTCCCTGCCACCTGATGAAGCCGAGTAAGGCAGAAACGCGTCGTGGCTGGGCTACCCCTAGACCCGTTGTGCAGCTGTAAGGAAGGCAGGTTCCACACGGACTTCGGGGGTACCTCCTTTTGGCTACTTATTTTCATTTGTACTTTTCTCTTACCCTTATTTTTAGTTTTACACAGGTACACACTATACATGGCAGATCTACAAGACAGCGACGACTCCGGGCACTCTGATGGCTACTCAGAACCCCTACTCTACCACAAGACCAGCCCTACTCACTTCTACGGGGCACAGCTACCAACACAGACCCTCTGAACTCTTTAAAAAGAGACGCACTGAAGAGCCGGCCGAAATAGGTTCCGACCGGCAGCCTGGTCTCATTATGGAAACGTCACATAATGAACTTTTTTCTCGGGCCTCCTACACAGCGGGAGATACATCCCACACCAATGGGCTTTCTCTCCCACCAGGCAGTTCCTCTCCACGGCCTCCACAGGACCCAGCTACTGGATGACTACACCCCTACACCATCACACCAGGGACGAAAAGACACACCTCCTGATGACATCCCCAGCAGGCAACCACACCCCACAGCCCACCTCACACCACCCTACTCCAGGACCTCAAAGACACCTAGAGGACCCACCTCAGATCCTATATACAGACCTCCTCTCCCTACAGAACACCACCACCACACAGCATCCCCAAGGCGACCTAAGAAAAACACAGACACCCTGCAAAAACAATCCCTCACACAGGGATAAACCAACTGTATACCGACCCACCTTTTACAGGACCAGATACGGCGGGTGAAAACCCAACAGCTACACCCACTCCCGGCACCCCTCCACTCCATCAAATCCACCGGATACTCCCAAACGCCATGAACACATAGATGAACATCACACATCCAAGATCACCATTGGGTACACACGCCTAAAACCGATCTCCAGACACTCTACGGACCGGATCCAACAAACAGATCGCGATTTGCAGCGCACCCATCCTAGACCGATGCCTTCACCCACCCAGCACCATATACACCTCTATACTCAGCACCACCCCCATGAGTACTGAGAGCCTAGCTGACCAGCAGGCTTCTACTGCCACCATTCAGAGCCACTCGGACTACCTGGTCTCACCAACCACTTACAAATCGGTGGCAAGTTACATCACCGGGGTACCACATACCCCCGCCAGCATCAACGTCATAGCACGTACACTCTCCAAACTCATCAGAGCGGGACACCACCTGGAGACCATCAGCTATTACCTCTCCGGTAATGAACTACCTCCTGGCTACCTCCACAAGGCCAGAACACTCACCTCAGCCGTCACACCATCGGGTGCATCCGACACCACACTGAAAGAGACGCACAGAAGATCCGGCCCAAAGAAGTTCCGACCGGCAGCCTGGTCTCATTATGGAAACGTCACATAAAGAACTTTTTTCTCAATCTTCTACACAGCGGGAGAAACATCCCACACCAATGGGCTTTCTCTCCCATCAGGCAGTTCCTCTCCACGGCCTCCATAGGACCCAGCTACCGGATGACTACACCCCTACACCATCACACCAGGGACAAAAAGACACACCTCCTGATGACATCCCCAGCAGGCAACAGCGCCTCACAGCCCACCTCACACCACCCTACTCCAGGACCTCAAAGACACCTAGAGGACCCACGTCAGATCCTATACACAGACCTCCTCCTCTTCACATCCCTACAGAACACCACCACCACACAGCATCCCCAAGACGACCCAGGAGGAATACAGACACCCTGCATAATAATCCCTCACACAGGGACAAACTAACTGTATACCGATCCACCTTTTACGGGACCAGATACGGCGGGTGGAAACCCAACAGCTACACCCACTCCAGGGAACCACAGATCCCCGCCAGCTTCAACGCCACAGCACGTACACTCTCCAAACTCATCAGAGTGAGACACCACTTGAAGACCATCAGCTATTACCCTCCGGTAATGACCTACCTCCTGGCTACCTCCACAAGACTAGAACACTCACCTCAGCCTTCACACCATCGGGCGCATCCGACACCACACTGGCGGCACTCTCCACGGCATCCCTACTCTGGATAGAAACCAGCCACCAGACCCTACCACGGCACTACAGGGAGGAGGTATCCAATAGATACGCCACACTCTGCAACACACCATCATGCTCTGACTGGTAGAAAGACTGGTACCTAGGCATCCCATGGGCCAATGAACTCCTCATCGAACCACTCCTGGACCGCCTCCTACAGGACATCAGGAATTCACTCCCCACCTTCTAGATACTGTGGTAGTGTAGTAATAAAATAAGACACATGGATAAAAATATGGAGACATAGGACAGCTGAGCATTAAAGTAATGGACTACATGTTTACATTGATTATGAGACTGTGGTAATGGAAATTTCCTAAGGGACGTTCTGGCTCTTGTATTTTCTCCATTGTGCTGACAGACTGACTAGACATGTCAGTTCCTGGGCACTTAGACCCACTAGACATATAGTCTGACCAGTCCATTATGTACACACATGTCAGAAAGATAGGCGCTTAAAGAAATTGGACACTAAACACATAGTCTGCTGATTCTTTAAAGAGATACACATGTCAGAGAAATATGTGTTTAGGGCACTTAGACCCACTAGACATATAGTCTGACCAGTCCATTATGTACATACATGTCAGACACATAGGCTTAAAGAAAGTTGAGACACTGGGATAGAGGGTCTGGCCACCATGATAAACTGATTGAAAGCAGATGGTGGTGAATGACTTCATCGGGGATGAGCATAATATTATATGGGTATAAATATAAAGGACTGGACTTCGGAGGAGTGTGTGTTCCGCGGACATTCCAAATTGCAATACAATTGTAATAAAAACATTTATTTGAGTTTTACAAAAGTTCTTGTAAGAGTTATATTTGAAGTGATTTTCCACGACAATACTAACCACCTATCCACCAGCACTCTTAGGACCACCACTCTCACCATTACACTCTTCCAAGCCACCATCCCCACAGCACCTGTTGGAGATTAACATCACCGAGGACGAGGTACTCATGGATGCAACCTCTCAGGCGGATAAACTCGACTTCCCCGCAACCACCCCACACCAAGATCACCCTCGGATCACCTCAGAAACTCCTCCTCTCCAAACGACACCGACCCAATTGAGCGCTCCACGGATCACAGGGAAAAGACTCCACAAATCCTGTGACCCTACACCATCACAGACGAAGCTACAGAAACACCACCCACCCACAGGAGGGTTTACTACTACCCCCCAATCCTCCACCAGCGGGACCTACGTCTCGGAATCTACAGAGACATCAACAACACCCTCAGATCCCCTAGGAACACCATCGGAGCTAATACCTCTCCACGGGGTTAATAACAGCTACTACAGGAGGAACCTACCAAAAGAAAACCAAAGCAAGGGGAGAATCGTACTACTTAGACCCTTCCTCATCATGGGGGACTCTAATATCTCTAAGCTACCCCTCATCCACTCAGACACCCAGCTACCGAGTGGCTACTCGCATCCAAAAAGACTCATATATAAACAACTACTCCCTCTTCACATACCCATCCTGGCCTTCAAAAGGAACAAGAACCTCTAGGATTCATTGGTCAGCAGCTTCCTCTAAAGACCACCACAAAGAACCAAAGAATCCCACCGGGACCCATGGACCAAGGATGGACCTCCTAAACCCCTCGAGGACCCACACCACCACCACGGGCTGAACCACCACTGAAGCTTTCAGTACAACAGAGGAACGCCTGGACATACACTGCACCTACACCTTACACACCCCACATCCCATACAAAAGATAGGGGGTCATTAAGACCACAAAAATAGACCTCCAATAGCACTATAGAGTTACCATGACCATGGACTCTCAATAAAACTTTCCTTTAGCCACTTTACTAGCACTATAGAGTTACCATGACCATGGACTCTCAATAATACTTTTCTTTAGCCACTTAAATAGCACTATAGAGTTACCATGACCATGGACTCTCAATAAAACTTTCCTTTAGTCAAAAAAAAAAAAAAAAAAAAAAAAAAAAAAAAAAAAAAAAAGGGGGGGATATATTTAGATATATTCCTTTCCTTTCTTTGGTTTCTTGAATTCGGGGCTACCATGACCATGGGCCTTGATGAAAAGAAACAATAAAATAGAACTAAATCAAAAACCAAAAAAAACCCTTACCAACCTACCATCCTTCCAAAATACTACTCATCTACACCCACCAGCACCCCCAACGGACGAGAACCTTTTTTCTCCAACAACTCTGGGGGCCCCGACCTTGGCGACTCACCCGCGGCGAGTACACCCTAAGCAATTAGGCCCGGCCATACACCAAGAAAGAAGACAGGAGGAAATGGCTAGATTGGACTCCTCGGGACCCATTAGGGTCCTGTTGGCAGACCTAACGGCACAACCCTCCCAGCCCCGCACAAACAGGAGACTCACGTACCGCGCTGGACGACTATCTACCCCAGTTTAGAACTGGATTGGCAGTATGTCCAGTAGCGCGTGTTTCATCCTTGGGGTTGGGGCAGCTAAAAGTGGGGCTTTGGGTATGGCGCTGCGCCTGGAGTATCGCCTTGGCCGTGTAACCCCTGGGGTGCCCAGATTATGTCTGGCGGAGAATTGGATCCCACTAATTTTCACTGGGGGACCCCTTACCCCGCCGCACTAAGCCTGGACAACCGATCCACACTTTTTTACCTGGACTACGATCATATTCACTGTCTAGGGAGGATATACCTCTGGAAATACTACGATCCTGGAAGGGAGTTATTCCATTGGTCACTATCACCCAAACCACTGAATCACCGGGGACCGAAATGGTAGGGATGGAGCATGGCTATCAACTGTAACTCCTGGCAGACGTACAAAGGCCAGAGGTTGTTTTGCCTGATCCAAAAAACCCCCGATAGACTTCCTGAAACGTAGGACGGAACTCCTAAGGTGGATGTATGACAGCCGTGAAGAGGGCTTGCCTTCTGGGTTCTTATCTGCCCAAACCTATGGGAGTTCAATGACTTACCACTCGACAGGGACACATGGCAACCAACTGAGGTCCGGACCTGCACAAGGTACGCAACTCGACGGTTTTGCCTGATCCTACGCCGAGTATACCCATACGGACCAGCTGGATTGGACTATACATTGGTTGATTCAGAGTTAGGATCCTGGAAGGGAATAACCCCTGAATCATACACATGATTGAAAACATCCAGGACCTAAACTGACGAACACGGAAGTAAATACATAGACAACGTGGAGCTAAGAGAGAAGGATCCGAGGGGGAGTAAACTCCTAGGTTGCACTATGCTTTCTACATCCGTTGACATAGCGGACCTAGACATCTTGACCACACCACTCGATATGGACACATGGCAACCAACCGAGGACCAACCCTGCATAAGGGGCGCTACTCAAGGGATTTTGCCTGATCCTAAATCGAGTTGACAGACCTACCTAAACTTAACCATTCCTAAAACTATACCTTACCCTAACCCTAACCCTAAACTTAACCATTTTACTAACCATACCTAACCTTAACCCTAAACCTTACCCTAACCCTAAACCTAACCCTAAACCACTCTAAAAAATATACCTTACCCTAACCTTAACCCTAAACTTAACCATTTTACTAACCATACCTAACCCTAACCCCCACCCCAAGGACAGACGACTCTTTAACCCTAATAATGGGTTAATCTACAAGTGGGCACCATGGGGCCTACAACTTTGGCCGGCCGCGCCCAGACCCCTCCGGCCCGCGCGCATATGATGTGGAGTGCACCCCCTCCCTTCCCCCCTCCGGTTTCCACGTGTCAGAGATGGAAGTGGATCAACCGACTCAAAACTAGAAACCAAACACTGGCGAGTCACCGCTGCATTGCCTGCCGAGGGACCTGGACGCAGCAAGCCAAGGAAATTTTATCCCTTAAATTCACTGGGATCATCTTAAATTGAGCTTTTTCTAGGGGTATTGATTCTCCACCCATTATACTTCTCCAAGGAATGGTTGGATGGTAAAGAGGTTTAAAATTATCTTTATAATTATCATTAGATTTAATACAACCTAAAATGACCCTACTTTACTCCTGACCCTTGGATGCACATCACCTACTCTACTTTTTTCAACGAAAAGGAATCATCCTTCATCATCACCAAAGACCCCGGATTCTACCACTACACACTACACACTACACACTTCAACATCAAAGACCCTGGATTCTACCACTACACACTACACACTACACACTTCAACATCAAAGATCCCGGATTCTACCACTACACACTTCAACATCAAAAGACCCCGGATTCTACCACTACACACTACATACTACACACTTCAACATCAAAGACCCCGGATTCAACCACTACACACTACACACTACACACTTCAACATCAAAGACCCCGGATTCCACCACTACACACTACACACTACACACTTCAACATCAAAGAACCTGGATTCAACCACTACACACTACACACTTCAACATCAAAGACCCCGGATTCTACCACTACACACTTCAACATCAAAAGACCCCGGATTCTACCACTACACACCACATACTACACACTTCAACATCAAAGACCCCGGATTCAACCACTACACACTACACACTACACACTTCAACATCAAAGACCCCGGATTCCACCACTACACACTACACACTACACACTTCAACATCAAAGACCCTGGATTCAACCACTACACACTACACACTACACACTTCAACATCAAAGACCCCGGATTCAACCACTACACACTACATACTACACACTTCAACATCAAAGACCCCGGATTCCACCACTACACACTACACACTTCAACATCAAAGACCCTGGATTCTACCACTACACACTACCTACTTCAACATCAAAGATCCTGGATCCTACCACTACACACCACACACTACACACTACCTACTTCAACCGGAACTCCTGCAAAGACATCACCTTTTTCAACCAAAGACAAAGATTTTTTTTCACCAAAGAACAAGACTTCACCACCCTGACACAGGTATAAAGGGATCTCCACTCACCCTGACGAACGTATCTCCAATTTAGGAGTTAAAAGGAACAAATTATAACATAGGCTCACCCCACTCACACCTCTGCACCATACACAAACAAACCAAAAACCCAGGTAAGACCCCCACCCATACGACACCAACCCTACTACAAGCTTTACCAGGAAGGCTGGACCACTGTATACCTAAGATACAGGCATGGGGATAACAAAAAAGAACCACCCAAACGATGTATCTGGATCAAAAACTACAACAATCATCCCCCACACAGGTAAGTATCAACATTGAACACTACACCCTCCCCCGGGCATGTATTCACCTACTGGAGAAGTTACACCTACTTCGGGAGAGACACATCAATGGAAACAGCCAAAACAGTTTTTCCGGACCCATATCTCCCATTCTCCCAAATGGACATGAACGCGACAACACGGCAAAATCTACCGGACTTACAGGATCCCAAATGGACGTTAACGCGATGCTAGCTATACTCCGGTAAAAAGCACCAACACTAAACGACAAGTAAAGCACCATCCCGAAGCATGCCAGAGTGAAACTACCCCTCGGATACCCTACCTCTAACTACACCCTAATGGAGGCACCAGGTTTTAGCCCTCTAAACACTACAAGAAGACCTAGAACACACGACCACCATTTCTCTCTAAACATCGCTCTTCACTATTCTCATGACGTGACTACTAAGGCGGGAAAAATATCTTCACCACACTTGAAGGCTCATAACAAGACCTATGGGTCACCTAGAACCCCAACTATTGACTCATTATATCCCCACGGATGTCTACTCTACCCTCAATTATTCCTGACACCACAGAACCTTATCTTGGGTTCTTTCCAGGCCCAAACTCTCAACTAGAGCAGACCGCTCCAAACGCTAACACACAAGTCTATGGGGATAGAAAGGTCAAACACACCTTTTCACAGGGGGATCTATCATACTTCTACACATCACAGGAACTCCACGTAGGGCTCATCTTGACCCTGTAGACTTCTAGTCTTACCCAAAATTGACCTGGTACCTCTCGGACACCCACAACCCAAACAGCACCCCAAAAGCAAAGTGTCTACTTTTCCTGTACTATTCTCCATAGGAATCAACGACAGAGGCCTCTCCATCACTTAACAGACTCACAGACGCCGCATCCAAATTGAATAGCGATCTCATTGGACGAACCACGGCCATACCCCTCACATGGCAACAGCTTGCACACCTCATGCACCAATGGGATTAGAGCTACCTGACAAAAACCACGCCCCAGCTATTTCCTATAAAAAGAGGAGCATCTCTCAGTCTCAGCATCATTAGGGTCAGGAGACCCCAACGCCATCCACTGGCCAAAGACTCAAGCTGGAACGCTACAAGGACTACCTCTTCCTCAACGGATCTACTGAATCGACTGGGCTCTAGCTACACGCTACCCCCTATAAAGACACCTCACCTGGATAAAGACATCAACTGAGGCTCCCTCCCCACTGGCATCTTACTCAACGGATCTACTGGGCTCTAGCTACACGCTACCCCCTATAAAGACACCTCACCTGGATAAAGACATCAACTGGGGCTCCCTCCCCACGGGCATCTCATCAGATCTACTGGGCTCTAGCCATACGCTACTCCCTATAAAGACACCTCACCTGGATAAAGACATCAACTGGGGCTCCCTCCCCACGGGCATCCCATCAGATCGACTGGGCTCTAGCTATACGCTACTCCCTAAAAAGACACATCACCTGCATCCAGACACCAGCTGGTACTCCCACGACGGACCCTCCTAGACCTTCCAGACCTTCGACCCTGCACCACACATACACCCACACACACACACCCCAATTTTTCTGGTCCATAATACGGCTTTTTTACCGCATTAAGACCGAGTGCACCATTCTTTTTGCACTTTTTTCTCCTCCCTGCCACCTGATGAAGCCGAGTAAGGCAGAAACGCGTCGTGGCTGGGCTACCCCTAGACCCGTTGTGCAGCTGTAAGGAAGGCAGGTTCCACACGGACTTCGGGGGTACCTCCTTTTGGCTACTTATTTTCATTTGTACTTTTCTCTTACCCTTATTTTTAGTTTTACACAGGTACACACTATACATGGCAGATCTACAAGACAGCGACGACTCCGGGCACTCTGATGGCTACTCAGAACCCCTACTCTACCACAAGACCAGCCCTATCACTTCTACGGGGCACAGCTACCAACACAGACCCTCTGAACTCTTTAAAAAGAGACGCACTGAAGAGCCGGCCGAAATAGGTTCCGACCGGCAGCCTGGTCTCATTATGGAAACGTCACATAATGAACTTCTTTCTCGGGCCTCTACACAGCGGGAGATACATCCCACACCAATGGGCTTTCTCTCCCACCAGGCAGTTCCTCTCCACGGCCTCCACAGGACCCAGCTACTGGATGACTACACCCCTACACCATCACACCAGGGACGAAAAGACACACCTCCTGATGACATCCCCAGCAGGCAACCACACCCCACAGCCCACCTCACACCACCCTACTCCAGGACCTCAAAGACACCTAGAGGACCCACCTCAGATCCTATATACAGACCTCCTCTCCCTACAGAACACCACCACCACACAGCATCCCCAAGGCGACCTAAGAAAAACACAGACACCCTGCAAAAACAATCCCTCACACAGGGATAAACCAACTGTATACCGACCCACCTTTTACAGGACCAGATACGGCGGGTGAAAACCCAACAGCTACACCCACTCCCGGCACCCCTCCACTCCATCAAATCCACCGGATACTCCCAAACGCCATGAACACATAGATGAACATCACACATCCAAGATCACCATTGGGTACACACGCCTAAAACCGATCTCCAGACACTCTACGGACCGGATCCAACAAACAGATCGCGATTTGCAGCGCACCCATCCTAGACCGATGCCTTCACCCACCCAGCACCATATACACCTCTATACTCAGCACCACCCCCATGAGTACTGAGAGCCTAGCTGACCAGCAGGCTTCTACTGCCACCATTCAGAGCCACTCGGACTACCTGGTCTCACCAACCACTTACAAATCGGTGGCAAGTTACATCACCGGGGTACCACATACCCCCGCCAGCATCAACGTCATAGCACGTACACTCTCCAAACTCATCAGAGCGGGACACCACCTGGAGACCATCAGCTATTACCTCTCCGGTAATGAACTACCTCCTGGCTACCTCCACAAGGCCAGAACACTCACCTCAGCCGTCACACCATCGGGTGCATCCGACACCACACTGAAAGAGACGCACAGAAGATCCGGCCCAAAGAAGTTCCGACCGGCAGCCTGGTCTCATTATGGAAACGTCACATAAAGAACTTTTTTCTCAATCTTCTACACAGCGGGAGAAACATCCCACACCAATGGGCTTTCTCTCCCATCAGGCAGTTCCTCTCCACGGCCTCCATAGGACCCAGCTACCGGATGACTACACCCCTACACCATCACACCAGGGACAAAAAGACACACCTCCTGATGACATCCCCAGCAGGCAACAGCGCCTCACAGCCCACCTCACACCACCCTACTCCAGGACCTCAAAGACACCTAGAGGACCCACGTCAGATCCTATACACAGACCTCCTCCTCTTCACATCCCTACAGAACACCACCACCACACAGCATCCCCAAGACGACCCAGGAGGAATACAGACACCCTGCATAATAATCCCTCACACAGGGACAAACTAACTGTATACCGATCCACCTTTTACGGGACCAGATACGGCGGGTGGAAACCCAACAGCTACACCCACTCCAGGGAACCACAGATCCCCGCCAGCTTCAACGCCACAGCACGTACACTCTCCAAACTCATCAGAGTGAGACACCACTTGAAGACCATCAGCTATTACCCTCCGGTAATGACCTACCTCCTGGCTACCTCCACAAGACTAGAACACTCACCTCAGCCTTCACACCATCGGGCGCATCCGACACCACACTGGCGGCACTCTCCACGGCATCCCTACTCTGGATAGAAACCAGCCACCAGACCCTACCACGGCACTACAGGGAGGAGGTATCCAATAGATACGCCACACTCTGCAACACACCATCATGCTCTGACTGGTAGAAAGACTGGTACCTAGGCATCCCATGGGCCAATGAACTCCTCATCGAACCACTCCTGGACCGCCTCCTACAGGACATCAGGAATTCACTCCCCACCTTCTAGATACTAACCACCTATCCACCAGCACTCTTAGGACCACCACTCTCACCATTACACTCCTCTAAGCCACCATCCCCACAGCACCTGTTGGAGATTAACATCATCAAGGACGAGGTACTCATGGATGCAACCTCTCAGGTGGATAAACTCAACTTCCTCGTAAACACCCCACACCAAGATTACCCTCGGATCACCTCAGAGACTCCTCCTCTCCAAACGACACCGACCCAATTGAGCGCTCCACGGATCACAGGGAAAAGACTCCACAAATCCTGTGACCCTACACCATCACAGACGAAGCTACAGAAACACCACCCACCCACAGGAGGGTTTACTACTACCCCCCAATCCTCTACCAGCAGGACCTACGCCTCGGTATCTACAGAGACATCAACAACACCCTCAGATCCCCTAGGGACACCATCAGAGCTAATACCTCTCCACGGGGCTAATAACAGCTACTACAGGAGGAACCTACCAAAAGGAAACCAAAGCAAGGGAAAATCGTACCACTTAGACCCCTCCTCATCATGGGGGACTCTAATATCTCTAAGCTACCCCTCATCCACTCAGACACCCAGCTACCGAGTGGCTACTCGCATCCAAAAAGACTCATATATAAACAACTACTCCCTCTTCACATACCCATCCTGGCCTTCAAAAGGAACAAGAACCTCTAGGATTCATTGGTCAGCAGCTTCCTCTAAAGACCACCACAAAGAACCAAAGAATCCCACCGGGACCCATGGACCAAGGATGGACCTCCTAAACCCCTCGAGGACCCACACCACCACCACGGGCTGAACCACCACTGAAGCTTTCAGTACAACAGAGGAACGCCTGGACATACACTGCACCTACACCTTACACACCCCACATCCCATACAAAAGATAGGGGGTCATTAAGACCACAAAAATAGACCTCCAATAGCACTATAGAGTTACCATGACCATGGACTCTCAATAAAACTTTCCTTTAGCCACTTTACTAGCACTATAGAGTTACCATGACCATGGACTCTCAATAATACTTTTCTTTAGCCACTTAAATAGCACTATAGAGTTACCATGACCATGGACTCTCAATAAAACTTTCCTTTAGTCAAAAAAAAAAAAAAAAAAAAAAAAAAAAAGGGGGGAATATATTTAGATATATTCCTTTCCTTTCTTTGGTTTCTTGAATTCGGGGCTACCATGACCATGGGCCTTGATGAAAAGAAACAATAAAATAGAACTAAATCAAAAACCAAAAAAAACCCTTACCAACCTACCATCCTTCCAAAATACTACTCATCTACACCCACCAGCACCCCCAACGGACGAGAACCTTTTTTCTCCAACAACTCTGGGGGCCCCGACCTTGGCGACTCACCCGCGGCGAGTACACCCTAAGCAATTAGGCCCGGCCATACACCAAGAAAGAAGACAGGAGGAAATGGCTAGATTGGACTCCTCGGGACCCATTAGGGTCCTGTTGGCAGACCTAACGGCACAACCCTCCCAGCCCCGCACAAACAGGAGACTCACGTACCGCGCTGGACGACTATCTACCCCAGTTTAGAACTGGATTGGCAGTATGTCCAGTAGCGCGTGTTTCATCCTTGGGGTTGGGGCAGCTAAAAGTGGGGCTTTGGGTATGGCGCTGCGCCTGGAGTATCGCCTTGGCCGTGTAACCCCTGGGGTGCCCAGATTATGTCTGGCGGAGAATTGGATCCCACTAATTTTCACTGGGGGACCCCTTACCCCGCCGCACTAAGCCTGGACAACCGATCCACACTTTTTTACCTGGACTACGATCATATTCACTGTCTAGGGAGGATATACCTCTGGAAATACTACGATCCTGGAAGGGAGTTATTCCATTGGTCACTATCACCCAAACCACTGAATCACCGGGGACCGAAATGGTAGGGATGGAGCATGGCTATCAACTGTAACTCCTGGCAGACGTACAAAGGCCAGAGGTTGTTTTGCCTGATCCAAAAAACCCCCGATAGACTTCCTGAAACGTAGGACGGAACTCCTAAGGTGGATGTATGACAGCCGTGAAGAGGGCTTGCCTTCTGGGTTCTTATCTGCCCAAACCTATGGGAGTTCAATGACTTACCACTCGACAGGGACACATGGCAACCAACTGAGGTCCGGACCTGCACAAGGTACGCAACTCGACGGTTTTGCCTGATCCTACGCCGAGTATACCCATACGGACCAGCTGGATTGGACTATACATTGGTTGATTCAGAGTTAGGATCCTGGAAGGGAATAACCCCTGAATCATACACATGATTGAAAACATCCAGGACCTAAACTGACGAACACGGAAGTAAATACATAGACAACGTGGAGCTAAGAGAGAAGGATCCGAGGGGGAGTAAACTCCTAGGTTGCACTATGCTTTCTACATCCGTTGACATAGCGGACCTAGACATCTTGACCACACCACTCGATATGGACACATGGCAACCAACCGAGGACCAACCCTGCATAAGGGGCGCTACTCAAGGGATTTTGCCTGATCCTAAATCGAGTTGACAGACCTACCTAAACTTAACCATTCCTAAAACTATACCTTACCCTAACCCTAACCCTAAACTTAACCATTTTACTAACCATACCTAACCTTAACCCTAAACCTTACCCTAACCCTAAACCTAACCCTAAACCACTCTAAAAAATATACCTTACCCTAACCTTAACCCTAAACTTAACCATTTTACTAACCATACCTAACCCTAACCCCCACCCCAAGGACAGACGACTCTTTAACCCTAATAATGGGTTAATCTACAAGTGGGCACCATGGGGCCTACAACTTTGGCCGGCCGCGCCCAGACCCCTCCGGCCCGCGCGCATATGATGTGGAGTGCACCCCCTCCCTTCCCCCCTCCGGTTTCCACGTGTCAGAGATGGAAGTGGATCAACCGACTCAAAACTAGAAACCTAACCCTAACCCTAACCCTAACCCTAACCCTAACCCTAACCCTAACCCTAACCCTAACCCTAACCCTTGGATACAATAGTCTAAACCATTTATCCTAAAGGGGTTGCCTG